>NW_005842890.1:399675-406336 GCF_000455745.1 Alligator sinensis
CCTGATCTTATGTCCATGACCATTTGTAGCCTTCAGCAACGGCTACCTCTGCTTGTTTATAAAATTCCCTCTTTCCATCTGAAGGGTGGTTACAAAGAGGATGGAGGTAGACTGTTGTCAGTGGTGGCAGATGACAGAACAGGGAGCAATGGTCTCAAGTTATAGTGCAGGAAGTTTAGGTTAGATAGTAGGAAAAACTTTCTCATTACAAGGATAGTACAGCACTGGAATGGGTTACCCGGAGAGGTGGAATCCCTAACCTTTGAGGCTTTTAAGACCTGGCTAGACAAAGCCTTGGCTGGGATGATATAGTTGGGATGATATAGATCAGGGGCGGGCAATTATTTTGGGCAGAGGGTTGCTTACCCAGTTTTGGCAAAATGTCGAGTGCTGCATGGGTAGCCCCACCCCTTGACAGGTGCCCCACCCTCTGGTCATCATCTTGGGACCACTGGTCCAATGTCTTGGGACCAATGTCCCAGGGCCAGCATTGGTGGGGTGCAAAGCAGGGCGCAGGCTGGCAGGGGTCTGTGGGGCTGGGCTGGGCTGCACCAGCAGGGAGAGGGGAGAGCTGGCCCAGCTCCATAGAGCCCATGCTGGCCAGACCCCTGTACTCCTGCTACCCTGTACCCTGCTGCCCTGTACCCCTGCATGGAGGAAAGTGGCCCCCCTGCTTGCCGCGGGCAGTGTTTGCCTACCTGGAGCTCGTGCACTGGGCAGCACAGAGACGGTGGTGGCAAATGCTGCTTGGCACAGCAAGTTGGGGGGCCACTTTCCTCCATGCCGAGCAGCTGCTGCCACCATGTGCAGCCCTGATGGGTGAGCCCGGAGCTGGTGCAGGGCCCAGGCTGGCAGTGGGGGCAGGTTACAAGCTGGTGCTGAGTGCAGGGGGGAAAAACAGTCCCTTGCCTGCCCTGTGGCTGGCACCCCGCACTGCAGTCACTTGCAGCCCGCCTGGGGCTGCCTGTGCCTGCTCAGGACAGCTGCTCGCATGGGCTGCAGCTGCTCGCATGGGATGTGAGCAGAAGCGCTGGCCACGGGGCGGGGTAAGGGCTGCTTTTCTCCGCGCTCAGCTTTTCTCCGGGCTTCTTCCTTCCCTGGGGTCTTCCGTTGCCTTTCCCTTCCCCCTCCCCCCCTTATCTGAGTTTCCGGTGTGCTGCAGCCACATGGTCCCAGGCCAGAAGCCCCTGCTGGGGCTTCTGGCTGGGGGGCAGGGTTGGGCAGGCCCTGCTGTTGCAGGAACCTGTCAGGGCTTCCCCTGGGTCCTACTGCCCCTGGCTCCTGTCATTTTTGATGGGAACCAAGGGCAAATAAATATTAATTTTCTAAATGTTTTTAGGGGCCCCATGGGCCAGATAGAATGGCCTCATGGGCTGCATCCAGCCCGCGGGCTGTATTTTGTCCACCCCAATATAGATGATATAGCTTGAGCTGGGGGTTGGACCAGATGGCCTCATGAGGTTCCTTCCAATCCTCATTTTCTATGTTTTTATGGATAAATACTTCTACTTACTTATGAACTCTCGGGCCTACTGGGTAGACAAGGAATAGGCATATTGGTCCTATCAGAAAACCCACTATAATTCAAGTATCCCAGCCATGCAAATGCATCCATAACTTTTCATGCACTGCAGACTTTCATTACATCAGCCCTGAGAGCTGATTATCACCACTATTATCACCAAACCTACTAATTGGGGGCAGTCAGGGATGCTGATTTTTCCATTTGATGGCCAGGAATCTCACCATGTAGGAGTTCCTGTGTTGCTGTGCTGTCATGGCAGCTACAGGCCAAGCTCAACCCAGGTATCAAGGAAAATGGCCTTTGATATCTTAACGTTCTGCTACCACTGCTGGCCATTCAAGGTCTGCAGCTGTCCTTTCCTACCTGCTAGTGCAGTTAGCTGAGCCCAGGTGCAGTGCTCCACCAAGAAATGGATCACAAAGAAGTAACTGCTTAATTTCCTCCTTCTCTTCTTCCTTCGTACATAGTGTTATGCTATTGTTGCTGCTGTCTCTTAAGTCATCCAAAACCACCTTGCTGTGTGACTGCCAGCTCACAGTTTTGACTCTCAGGATGACGACCCTCAGCAGCAATAAAAAAAAAAAACTGGAGTGGGGAGTGATGGGGGCAGCAGCCATGCTTAGCGGTGTTCTCTCCATTGGGGGGGGGGGGGGGGGGGTGGCATTTTGACAATGGGATGAGAGAATACTGTGCCAGGAGAAGACCTGTAGGAAGTTGTTAACTTGACTACAAATTCCATGGTTCTGGTGGTTTCTGGTAAGTATCCCACTGTGCACCACAACTCCCGCCACCCCCCTGAATGCATAGAGTCCAGTAGTAGGGTGACCACCTCTCCCTAATTGGGTGGGATAGTCCTGGGTTGCACAACTCAAGGACAGCATTTGTCCCATATTGCAGCATCATGCAGGGATCCACGGGAAACAGCGGGTTCCCCTTGCAGGCTGGCAATGTTCCAGCCTGCAAGGGGCTGCTAGGAGTGGACCACAGGGGATGCTACGTACATGTGCGCACCCACACACACACATGCACATGGCTGGGAACACAGCTGAGCAGTATGGAGAGCAGCTCCTTTCAGGTAAGTTTATGGGAGGAAGGTGGGGGTGATAGAGGCCCCTATAGTGAGGGAGGGAGTGGAGCAGGGGCTGGGGGAACTGCCCAGCCAGGGTGGCATGGGGAGCATGTGCCCCCTCAGATCTGTGTGCGAAGTGGGGGTGTATTTGGGCTACCCTCTATGGGCTGGTGCTCCCCATGCTGCTGCCCTCACCCTTGGAGCCCTATGCCACCATGCAGCAGCAGGGGTGGCATGTGAATTGTGCCCCTCACTGCTGCTGGGCTGGCAGGGGGCCTGCAGCTGGCGTGGGGCTACCAGGGGAAGGGCAACAGAGTGGGGAGCCCTGAGCTTGCAGTGGGCAGCCCATATCTGCCCCGTCCCTTCCCTACTTGGCTCTGCTTCAGCCATGCTGCTGGTGTGTGTGGGGTTGGGGGGTGAGGGGTGGCCGGGCATGTGTTCTGACTTTACGTTTTAAAAAGGTGGTCACCCTATCCAGTAGTGGAGCACCATACCATGGGATCTCTTCCCAGAAGGCCATGTGCTCACTCTGTATGACCATAGAACTGTTTGGCTGCAGTGATTCAAAGGGAATTGCTCAACCTGACACAATCAAACACTGTGGAGATGCTCTTCAGGGTAGTTACATTTAAACAGCTAACGTAGAAATTGCTCTGGAAAAACATTCCTGTGTAGACAAGCCCTCAAGACTCCAAATGCCCCCATTGTCCTGTACCAGCAACTGAAGAAATCCTGACCAGACTTCAAAGGAAAAGGCCTCTTTTTTGTTTTTGTTTTGTTTTTGTTGTTGTTGTTGCCAGAGATGGTTTCTAGCAGTAAAACCTGGTGACGTAAGCAGCTATCTTCTGGCTTTCCAAACTAATTTTGTCAGGTGTTTTAGTATTTCTGTTTTGCCAGAAGAGTATTAGAGATGTCACCATGCAGTGCTAGAAGGACTCCAGGGGATTGGTGTAATTGTAGATCAGGCTTAAAACTTGGCTAAATTTAACTGGATTTTCACAGAGATTGCAAAAAAGGTGTTTCTCTAATACCTGGGTAGCCTGTTTACAAATATTAAGCACAGAGGTCCTGGAGTGCCTCAGTGAAATAGGAGGAGATCTTTAACATGTGCATTACAATATATTTCCTCTAGCCTTGCTCTCAGAAACACAGCTGAACTGTATTTAGCTGAAACTTTTAAAAATTAAGTTAAATGATATAAAATAAAAACACTTGCTAGACTAAGGTAGGCAGCCAGCATGGGAAGTTTGATTCCAAGTATTTTAAAACTGGCAAACCTATAAGCAACTAAAACCAAGGTTCTTAGCATGCGAGTGTCCTGTAATCTTAACTTCAGACAGCACTATGAAATCTGCTACAGTTGTGACATGGACTGTGTACGCTTTAACAGAAGAAGCTCAGACACAGTGCTGCAGGTGCTGCTTGATACTTCTTTAAGTGGAGAGGTTTTGGAACAAGATTCAGATAAGCTCAGGTAGATTGTGGGTGGGGGGTGGGTATGAGGCTGAGAGTCTGTGTTCTGGAGAATTAGGTAGCAGGCCCTCACTCTGATTAACTGGTGAAGATATAGCAATGTAAACTGGGCAAGCACAGTGTGGGGACTGAAAGTGCAGGTGATTCACCAGGACTAACTTTCCTAATCCTGGGACAGGTAGAAGTCCAGGACATAATTCAAGATTTTGCATTAACTGGATAGCAGGTGGCCAGTGGTAGTCAAGAGAACTGGTGGTGGCTTGGCTTACTGCAGAAGCATTGGTACTACCTTATTTTCCAGGTACTATGTAGTATGAATGGACACATCTACACATGCATATTAATGCTTAGCAATAAACTCCAGCGCTGGAGTTAATAGCTCCCAGGCACCACATTTACAGATCAGAGTAACCCCAGGGAGGTCAGCTTGCCAACCTGGGGCTGCTCCAACACAGCTCAACGTGATGTGGTGGGGCTGGCTGGGGCACAAGGGTCCTTCGGTGTGGGCTAGCTAGCAGCTAGCCACACTGATGTACCCTTATGCCCCAGCCAATGGGGACAGTGTCTACATGTGCATTGCTGCACACAAAAAGACTCTGCAGTAGGATAGTACTTGAATTTATTAGTTTCCTGTGACCTAACGGGGCTGCACATATAGACACAGACATTTACTGCAGGGCTAATTAGACAACTTCAGAGTGAACATCTGGTGTAGACATGCCCAGTAGCTTTCAAAGCAATCCCCATATCCCAACTTCCCACAGCCTGGATCAAGGAAAGGAGGACAAAGATAGAGAGCACAGCTTTGATCATGAATACCCCATCAGGGGTGGGAAGCTGCTCCAGGCAAAACTAATTATTTACATAACTATAGGCTCTTTCTAAGCTTTTGTACCTTCTCCTCAGAATGGTGCTGCCATTGCCAGGCAGGAAAATATCAAACAGCTATATTCTGCCCAGATATCCCTAGAATGGTTTAGCCCTCTTTCTCTCTCCATCAGCTTCTGCAAAATTAGAGGTGGGTGCAGGGATGGGACTGTGTGAGGAATGCCAAGGGACACATCCTTCATTAGGTCCTGTCCTTCAAAAGTTAGGCAGTGACAGCAGTCTGTCCACCCTCCACAGGTACCATCAGTCCTAACCAAGCCATAGAGGGCATGGATCCTGTTCATAGTTGGAGGTCTACGCTGGCAGCATAGCTTGAAATGGTTGAGAAGGGCATCAGCACCAGCTGAGTAGGTAGGGGTGACAGAATGGTGCCCCACCTCTGCAGAGTCTACACCCTGGCAGCAGCAGCAGCAGCCCTGTGGTAGCAGCAGCCAAATGTACAAACACTGTACATCAGGGGCAACAACTGAGGTGTGCAGACCATGCTGTGGCAACTGCAGCTGGAGACTCTTTTTGTTGTCTCTGGAGTTAGGCAAGACTTCCCTCAGCTCTCAGTACCTTCTGGGCTAAGTCTTCATTCTTGATCAAGGTACTGTGTGCCCCACAGAAAAAGTGGAGAAAACATCCTCCACCTCCACCTTGCAAGGGGGTTGGGTCTCCAACAGGAAAGCAGCTCTCAAGGATCAGCTTCATAGTATGTGTCTAAACCTGGCAGGGAGAATGAGGAGACAGTCATTCCCCTACAAGCCCATGACAAATTTCACCCACACTGACCTGCCCATTCTTCCCAAGGCACAGAGAACAGCACAGAGCTAGAAGTGGGGTGAGGGTTGAGACCCCAGTGCCCTGCACTACTCAAATATTTTCATGTTTCTGAGTTTTTGGTTGTAGCCATGTTGGTCTAAGGACATAGTCAGGAAAGGTTCTTTGAGTAGATGTGATATCTTTTATTAGACCACCCGAGTGGTTGGAAAAAAATTATTTGCAAGCTTTCGGGCACAGCCACCTTTCTTCAGGCACGCAGTCTCTCTGCTGTTCTGAGACTCCAAGGAATGAGAGAAACTAAAAGTGTGGCAGGATGTCAGTGAGAATGTAAATAGGTAGAAATGAGAAAGACAAAAGGTAAAGCAGAGAGGGGAGGGGGAAGAGAGCAGGGGAAAAAAGGGCTAAAGGGAGGCATTACAGTAATAGAATACAAGGTAGAAAAGAGTCTGTCAGTGAAAAAGGAAATAGTTGGAGATCAGGGAAACAAGAATGAGAGAAGCTCAAAGTGTGAGAGGATGTAGTGAAAATATAAATAGGTAGAAAGGAGAAACAAAAGTAAAGCAGGGGATGGAGGGAGAAGAAAGCAGGGGGAAAAAGGCCAAAGGGGAACATTACACTGGTAGTAATACAAGGTAAGAAAGAGGCTCTCAGTGAAGAAGGAAATGGTAGGAAATCAGGGAGACAAAGGGCAGAAAAGTAAGGGAGGGGAAGGGAGAAAAGGTGAGTGGAAAGACGAATGTTGAGAGGTCAAGTTTACCTTTTGTTTCTATCACTGTAATGTCTCCCTTTAGCCTTTGTTCCTTGCTCTTTTCCCCCTCCCCTCTCTGCTTTAACTTTTGTCTTTCTCATTTTTACCTATTTACACTCTCACTGACATCCTGCCACACTTTTAATTTTGGAGTCTCAGAACAGCAGAGGTCATCTGACCCCAGCACTCTTTC
>NW_005842890.1:406367-411743 GCF_000455745.1 Alligator sinensis
GGTTGGACTCAATGATCTGTTGAGGTCCCTTCTGACCCTAGCATCTATGAATTTATGAAACAGCAGAGACCCCATGCCTGAAGAAGGGTGACTGTGCCCGAAAGCTTGCTAAGAACTTTCTTGCAACTACTCAGTTGGTCTAATAAAAGATATCACATCTACTCAAAGAACCTTGCCTGTCAAAGATTTTCAGGCTTTTCAGTACCTTTGCCCCATGATAGCTTGAGCCACAGCCCACTGCCATGAGGAGTTTACCATGCTGCCAGGAGGTCTAATCTACGTATCTGTGCTCTATACCTAATCTACGTATCTGTGCTCTAGCCAGGGTTCATTGGACTACAGCCATTCTGATACTGAGGATACCTTACTGAGGTCTGGCAGGCCTGGAATCAGGTGAGGGCTGGGTATTTGTATTGAATCGAATTGGAACAAAGTTCTGCCTAAGATGCCGGGAGTTGCTGTTGTGCCATTTGTCCCGGCATTAGGTTGTTCCCCAAAGGAGCAAGCATGACCTTGTGTGAGCTGTGGGATCACCTTGGAAGCTCTGAGATGAAACTCGGAGTAAGATGGAATCCCAGTAAAGGAGATGTCATCTTATCATCCCTCCCTAGCATGCAGGCTGAAATTCTCCGCAACCTGTATAATGGACATCAAGGCATCATCAAGTGCTGGACCTGTGTTTGTCAAGAGGTCTCGTGGCCAGGCCTTTCATCTCAAATGGAAAATTAGCATTGCACAATGTATCTGCAAAATCGGAACAAACAATAGGAACAGCAAGTGCTATTGACTTTCCTTGAATACTTTGGCAACATGAGAAAGGTGACTTCTTTCTTCTGATTGGTTAGTAGTATCTCTTCACATTCTATTGTTACTGCCACTAATTTGAGCTAGCTAGTCTTGAAAGCTGTTCCTTAAACACAGTTGTTTATCATATGAGGTCTATCTTTGCAAGACAGGGAATCCCAGAAAATAGTTGCACTGATAACGGGTCACAGCTTGACCATCCAAGGGTTCTCTGTTCCCAATATTTTCAAAGCATGTCACTTTAAGCCCTCACTTTTTGCAGAGCATTGGATTACTTGAAGCTGCAGTAAAGAGAGTGAAAGCTATTTAAAGAGAACAGATGATCCATAAAAGGTGTAATTGGCATATCATGCTATACCACTTGGCTTTGGCCTTTAGCTTGGGTGAGATGCTTATTAAGAAACACCTCTGTGTTTGATTTCTTGTAAGTCCACTGCTGTCAGATCTATAGCCTTCAACCCAGGGTCTTAGTTTGACCAGCGCAGCTGCCTACCCCAGCCTTGCACCCTCTGGATGGGGGGGGTCTGCCTAAAACCTCATTATTGCCCACCCACTAGCATCCAAATGGTTGAATCCTATCACCTGACTCTCTTCTTTCTCTATGTAGACCAGAGAGAGGAGCAGGAAATGTATGGGCAACAGGACTTTTCCTGGTTCTAGATTGTACTCTGACCCGCCCCCCCTCTGCTTTCTGACTTTGCTTGCTTATTAACCTCCAGTTTTCCTGTCCCAGCTCATCCTCTGGATTCTTCTTGTCCTCTCCAACTATGGCTTTGACCCCAACCTGGTAATCTTGATCCCTGATCAGCACCTGGATCTGGCTGCCCATTTCCAACTCCAACTCAATCACATACCCTTGAGAGCTGCATTCTTCAAGAAAGGGAAGGTAATCTTATAAAGAAACGAAAGAAATATTATGAAAGACAGCATGGAGTGTGAGAACTCCCTGAATTCTAGGTTGGTCAATCATTCTGAACCACTGATATATGCACTCATGGACAGATCATGGAGAAACACCCCTCTCTGAGATCATATTTTGTTGAATCACCACATGGGCTGCTCTGTAGAAACATATGTTCCTTCACTCCTCACCTAAAGTGTATAACACTGAATATGACTTCCAGTGAGGCATCAATGTTAGTTCCCTTTTTTACTTCAGAGACTGTTGATTCTGCAGCAATTTCATCAGTAGTATCAGCTTTTGTGTCTCCTATCGTGAGTCAACTAGGAGTGGATGTTCAGTAAAACCTCCTAAGAGACCAGATCTCTAAGGACACAATTTAGTTTGAAATATGGCATTTGACTTGAAAGGGGGATGTATATTTATCCAGTTGATGTAATTATGCTCTAGACAGGGGTCACTGGAATGACATGGGAGAACATGTGAGAGGTCTAGCAACCATAGGGCTGGGGGAGGACCAGCGTCATTGACAATTGAGGTAGGTCACCTGTATTGCAGGTTCACAAGCAGCAGTTCAGAAACTCAGGGCTTAGGAAGGGATGCAGACAGGAATGGAAGACAAGGGGTCTTAGGCAAGGGATTCCAAGCAGACCAGGGGCACAACAGGACAGTCTGTTACCCAGACAGTTTGCTGTTTTCTGTACTGGGCTTACAATGGTTTAAGTGGCTGAGGTCCTCTTTCAGTAGTCTCTGATCACCAGGGATCTAGGTTTTCCATTTGCTGTGGAAAAACATGGAAAACTGTGGGTTTCCCCTTGCAGGCTGGCAGAGTTCTGGCTTGGCAGAGTTCCAGGCCATGAGTGCCCTGAAGGCCCACTGCCTGCTGCTGCCGCTGGTGGTGGGGTCTATGTGCCATGAGCTGTGGCCCACATGCACATACCACCACAACCTCTGTGGTGGAGCACCAGTGGGGGCTGTAACAGGCTGGAGGAGTGCCTGTATGGGATGCTTGTGATGGAGCACCAATGGGGTGCTTGCCACTTTAGGACTATCACAGGCTCGGGGGGTGGGGGGAGGCAGGGGGGAAGGTCTGGTTTTGGGAGCAACAGGGAAAAGCCTTCCCTGCTAAACATTGTAAGAGGAAAGGTGGGTATGGGAGCACCTTAAGTGCTCTGCCGCTTTAAGACCTGAATCAGGCGGCAGGCAGCTGTGGCTTGGCCCTGATGAGTGGCCATTTTAAGTCCCAGATCAGCAGAACTGGAGGTAGCAGTTTGCTACCAGATGTTGAGGAAGCAATGTCCTGGAGGAGTTGCTGCTCTGATAACAGCTCGGAGGTAAGGAGGAGGCCTCGTGGGTCCTGGGTATGACCTAAAACTGCACCCTGTAGGGAGGCCTGGTGGCTCTGCCTGTGATGGGGTAGGGCTGCTTAAATGCCAGGTTTGAAGACCATCCTGGTGCAAAGTGGTGCCTAAACCCCTGCACCCACCACCTGGTGGGCTCCAGTGTTAACACTGGAGGGAGTAGCAGTATCAGGAACATCCATAGGGGATGCCTGAGCCCATTGGGATGCAAGACCTTGAAGGAACATAGCGGAGGCCAAGTAAGCTTTGAGAAGCACCTGAGCGTCAGGGAGTAGAAGACCCTGTAAGAGGAGCAGTTGAGGCCCTGGTGAGAGGGAATGAGATGTGGGCCAGGCATGCCAATGTGTGGCACCTGAGTCTGTGGGGGTGTTTGACCCTAGAGTATGGGGTGGAGTACAAGATGGCAGTTGTGAAGCCCCATGAATGAGGGGCATGAGTTGGGGGCCCTGTGGGCAGGGGCTTGAGTTGTGGCCCTTCTAGCATGGGGGCTTGAGTTAAGTCCAGATAAGCCTTCGAGTCCCTGAGGCCACAGGTAGGCTGGAGGCTGATTAGAGGGTGGCAGAGGAGGAGCTGTGAGGAGAACAGGGGGAAAGCCATCAGTCCCTTGATGGAGAGCAGGTGGGAGAGTTGGGGCTTTCTAAGAGCATCCTACTGCCTAATTACCAACATAATTATCTTTGATCAAGGCATAGCAGGTGAGTAGGTGGGTTGCTGGTACAGTGCTGGTCAGTGAGTTCCTACCCGTCACAACCCCCACCACACCCATCTCCCAACCATATGCTGTACCCCCTGCCCCCCCCCCGCCCAAATATAAGAGGTAAGACTTTATTTTGAGCTATTATGCAATTGCCTGTATACACACTATGCAAACACACAAATTGGGACAAAATATTTTTTGAAATGAAATTAAAATGTTACAGTGGATGTTTCATTTTTAGGTTTTTGGGGTTTGTTTGTTTGTTTGTTTGTTGTTTTTTCTGGTTCAGGACCCAGGCTTTTTTTTTTTTTTCCTGGTTCCAAGGTGGCAACCCTACCCCTTCTCAAAAGGAGTACTTCTGGAAGCAAGGAGAGGGGCTTTCAGTGGCAAAGGTCAGGGGTTAGAAGTGGGACTTCTGGTTCCAAGATAGTGACCAGGGGGTGGGGCACCTGTCAAAGGGCAGGGCTAGTCTTGTGGCCCTAGACACTTCACCAAAACTGGTTAAGTGTACCTCCAGCCAAAAGAATTGTCCACCCCTGGTGTAAGCCTTTGCATAGGAGCTGCGAAGATGAGTTGTCTCCAACTATGGCCAGGCAAAGGAAGATGCAAAGACCCCTGGTTGTGCAGAATTTTAGAACCAGCTGCCTACCAAAGGAGTTGTTTAGTAGCTCCTATTGGTTTTGGCTGCCTTGCAGCAGGATGGGCTTATATCCTGTTTCCATTTTGTTCATGTTAACACAGGGTGGCATGTTGTTAAATGTTTCCTTCTTTCTGGAAGGCAGCTTAGCTCTTGGCCCTGATGATAGCTGAAGGGAGAACTTACCTTCCATACTTTTTTTTTAAAGATCCTAGCATGATCAGTGCTGAACAAGGTCCCTGAGATGGGAATCTGAGTAGTAGGCCCCACATAAAGGATTGCCCTGATGAGGAAGAAGGGGTACCTATTCATGTGCTGGTTTGCATTCTAATTGGTCCACATCAGAGCAGACTTGATGCTCTGCATTCTAATTTAAAATGTGTTCCACTTAAAATGCCCCAGCATGGCTTCATCTCACACACAAGCCTCCGTGGGTTTAAAAATAGACACTGGGGTGCTTTATCTAAACCTTCTCAAATGAGATTTAGATAAAGTATCCCACAGCCGTTGAAAATTGAAACACTAGGGCAGAGGGCTAAGTGGCTGCCCCCTGTTCCTAGGCTTGCCCAGGTCTCTCTGCTCCCTTTGGCTCATACCCACTCTACTGCCCTGGCCCAACGTCCCCTCTCCCGTGTGCCCATCCGTCCTCGTGCCCACGGCCCGCAGGGCTCCTGTGACTTCCCATCAGGCCCCGACAGGGAGGCCCAGCGCCCTGCAGCGCCTCCTTTCTTTTCGAACCTCCGCATGACGTCGGAGCAAGCGCAGCGCCCTCGGAATGTATGCAAATAGCACCCCGCCCGCCCGCCAATGGGGAGCTCAGCTCGGGCTCTGTCCGCCAATGGAGCGGCAGCCCAGCCGGGGACAGGCCAATGGGTGCTGGGCACCGGCTCTCACCATATAAGGAGCGGCTTCGCCATAAAAGGCAACATTGTATCGCTTTATATGGGGGAAAGTGGCAGGGGGGCGGCTGGGGAAG
>NW_005842890.1:412144-412371 GCF_000455745.1 Alligator sinensis
GGCCACAGGTTACGGCAGCGTGAGCGGGGCCGTGAGCGGGGCCAAGCCCGGCAAGAAGACGCGCGGCCGGGTCAAGATCAAGATGGAATTCATCGACAACAAGCTGCGGCGCTACACCACATTCAGCAAGAGGAAGACGGGCATCATGAAGAAGGTGAGCGAGGAGGCCTCGGCGGCGAGGGCCGCAGCGGCGGGGGGGGGGGGGGGGCGCGGCGGCGGGGGGGGGG
>NW_005842890.1:412381-416575 GCF_000455745.1 Alligator sinensis
AGGGCTCAAGGCAGCGAGATCCGTGACAGCCGGCGGCTGGAAAAGGTGGGCCTGGCATAACTGGGTTGCTTGTGCCTGTGGCCGCGGCCGCAGCTGGGCGTGCCAGGCAGGAAGCGCTAAGGGTGGAGCTGCTCACGGGGGCACCTCGGAGCCTGGCAAGCTGGCTCTGCCCCTCCAGTGACCTGGCTGACTGGGTGTCTGGCAGGGTGAGGCAGCAGCTAGGCAGCCAGCCAGGTGAAGTGGCTACTCCTCGGGGTGGAAGGCAGGGACTAGTGCAGCCCGGTGGGGGAATGGCAAGCTTGCTGTTTAATTAACAGTTGCCCAGTTTAGAGCTTGGTGGCTTACTGTGCCTATATCAGCACTTTATAAATACCCAGATAAGCAGTCCCAGTGACCAGATTTTCTGATGACTCCCTTGCATCTATCTGATTTGTCTCTTTGGCTTTTTCAGGGCTGGGCATCATATTGACTTTGTATTAAACTTGGGGCCTGCTGAGCTAATGTTTCCATGGCAAGGGTGCCCCTAGAATAGGGGGGTGGGCAAAATCCGGCCCGTGGGGCCCTAAAAAATTTAGAAAATTAATATTTATCTGTCCCTGGCTGCCTATCATGCGGCTCTCAATGGCTTGCCAAAACTCAGTAAGTGGACCTCTGCCCAAAATAATTGCCCGCCCCTGCCCTAGAGCTAAGGTGTTCTTCAGAGCATGTGAGCTTATTTACACAGGCTGTGAGGTGGCCATAAAAATACATGGGCTAAAGTGTGAGATGCCATGCTTCAAAATGCTACATGTCTACTTACTCAAGACAGGATTCTAGACATGCTGAGCTTGGAATTAACTGGAACCCCTCAAGAAAATCAGACGGTATATACTGGTTGAGCTTTTGCCATCCACTCTTCTTCCTGTCCTTGCCTTATGTTTAGTGCTGTATGAAGTTAAAATGCCAAGTGACCAAACCATTTCTTGGGTTCAAGGCATAGCTGTTAAAGTCTTGATATTTGGTGTCAGCGTTCCTTAACTTCATCCCGTTGCTCCTCGTGATACCATTTCATGCAGTCTTGAATACTCCTCCCAGACTTAATATTGCCCCACTCTTTTTCCCTCTAACCTGAAAAAGAGTTCACTCAGCCTACCTTATATTTTTCTAACTACTGTTACAAGTCAGCTCTTCTTGTCCATCAGTCCCTTTTACCAGTTTTTCAAATGTCCATTGATATCGTGGCATTGGTGCCCACAGTTGACTGTTGTTCCACATGCGTTTTTACCAAAACAGCAGAGTAGAACTATCCATTTTTACTTGATGCCTTTACTGGAGAAATGTCTTTCTAACTGAGTTGCTCCATAGTCTCTCAGGGATCTACCGTTTACTAGGATGTTTGAGAACAGTATGGGAATGCGCAGGAATTACCAAGTCAGAGGTGCTGCTCACCTGAAGAGGTACATTTAGAAGACTGGGACATAGAGACATCATGTGATTCCCGTAGTAATTGCACACCCTGTGTGCTCCCGGAGCTTTCTGTTGATAAGCAGTGGAGGCACTATTTGAAGTCCAAAAGAAACTTAAATTTGATGCTGTAGGGAAAATAGGCTGGGTTGTGCTGAGCATAATGGGTGAGAAATAGAGTTGTGTATGCACAGTAAAAAGAGTGAAGAATGAAACGGGTCCTCCTTTTTCAGCTTTTTTTATGGTGTAGCCATATAGAAGTTGGGAGTGATAGGAGCTGGGAGGAGAAACTGTAGCTTAGTCTTGGACCAGCATAGGATATCCTGAATGATAGCTTGGCAGTGAAAGCAGCTGTCAAGCAACCTGCAGCTTTTATTTATTTATTTATTTATTTAAAGTACAACCTGGCTGCAGTGGAGGCATTCAAGAAGAAGAGCCCTTGAGTTGGAAGTTTGCAAGCAGCATGGGGATTGTGTCAACATGGGGAAAACAACTTAGGTGTCAGTAGGGAAACCTGTTCAGTCAGTTGAGAGATTTGGATGCTTAAGGAATGGTGTTGAGAATAATGCAAACAAAAATGTAAAGCCATCTTACAAATTAGTGGTGTGGCCTTGCTGGTATTTTGCGAGGTCCTTCTCTTGTCCTTAAAAAAAAAAAAAAAAAAAAGCTGTACAATCAGAAGGTTAACAGAAGTGAGCAGGAGCTAGGAGTATTTAGGTGGGAGTAGTCTTATCTAAGGCTGTTAACTTGAGGAAACTGATGAGGAACATAAGGGAAAGGGTATAAAGTGATGAAAGAGAAAGGAGAGGTGGCTTTTTAAATGAATTCCAAAAGTGGCAAACTTAGAATTCTAGAGGAAACTTCTCTTAATCAGCATACCTCTAGTCTAGACCAGTGGTTGTCAAGCAGGGGTACGTGTACCTCTGGGGGTACTTCGAAAGGTCCCAGGGGGTATGCAGGGGTGGGCAGGGACTGAGTGCCACCACCCTGTGCTGCTGCCTGACAGGAGCAGGGCTGGGGTGGGATGAGAGCAGGGCAGCTGTGCTGCCACGGCTCGCCACACCCCCGCTCTGAGTCTGGCTGCTCGTCACCCTCCTACCCCCTCATTCGGTATCTGGCTGCTTGTCGCCCCCCCCTCCCCCCCGGGGGTGGGGATGGAATACACTTATTAAAAAGGGGGTTGTTAGGGGTACACTTATTTAAAAAAAAAGTTGGAAACCCCTGGTCTAGACCATGGAATTCACTTCCACAGGAAGCTGTTGAGAGACTGGAGGAGTGAACTTTTCATATGC
This sequence comes from Alligator sinensis, assembly GCF_000455745.1. NCBI lineage: Eukaryota > Metazoa > Chordata > Crocodylia > Alligatoridae > Alligator > Alligator sinensis. Next base: position 415,117 of record NW_005842890.1, read on the forward strand.
CTACTAGGAGCTGCTCAAATAAACCTCCTTCAAGGTGTATCCATTTAGGCTAGACACCTAACCAGTAGAAATCTGATTGTGGTCTTGTGTGGGGGCAGATTATTTCTATCTACTACTGGGGGGTTCTGACATCTCTTCTGGAAATGTCTGGGCCTGCCATGGTCTTAGGGCTTTGAGTCTGATCCCGTCTAGCAGGTCCTGTGAGTCTCTGCTTCGGGAAGCTCATGTGTTTCTAGGCTGGTGTTCAGCGTAAGGCCACCCCTGCTTCTGCAAAGGGTTATGAAGAGACAGAAGATCATCAGGAATTACTAGTACTGAGATGGCTGGACAGGTCCAAGCAGCAGCAGATGGCTGGTGACTTCGTTATCTGGCCTGTATGTCTCCCTGTTGGCAGAGGCTGCTATCTGTTCTGTGCAGGCAGGGACATAGGACGTACAGTATCTGAAGCTGTGAATGTCACTGACTTTCCTAAATATCTGTTGTATAAATACAGGGCCAGGGCAAAGGAAGGCACTCTGGTGGATTTTTTCCATCTGGAATTTGGAGTTGTTGCAATCTGCCCACTCTGCAGCTGCCCAAAATACAATGATTTCCCCTGAGAGCAAGATCTCACTCCTGAAAGCCAGTGGGGAGCCTCATCACTGCTTGGAGAGGGTTCCCTTGGAAGTTCTTTGCATTGATCACTTCTGCTAAGAGCTGCTTGAAACTGGCTACTGGTAATGTGCAACAGGACTCCAGCTTATGAAGCACTGCAGGGAGCCCTTGTTTGGCATGTAACAAACTGGGGCCCTAGGAGCAGCTGTTCTTTTATCTGGGGTGGAGAGGGGAGGGGAGGGAGGGAAGAGGAGGCTGGGATGCTGCAGTTGGCATGGCTATTTGATCATAACACCCAAGGGAACTGAAGGACTGGCTGCTCGCCTCTCCTCTGGGTAGCCTGTGCTGGGACTAATTCCATTGTTTCTAGCAGTTGGGCAGGTGTCCTAGCCAATTGTGAGTATAGGCATAACCAAAAGCCAGGTGCTGCTAGCCCAGTCAGATGGGTTGGTATTCCCAGTAGATTTGTCTAAGAGAACCAACTCCACCTGGGGTTGGGGCCTAAGAGGTGTGCCTCCCTCATCCTTGCTTCCCATGACAGGGAGGTGAACTTAACTCTGCTGAGCAGTTCTCTTTTCCTTCCCTCATTCTGGTAAATATAGTTTATGGCCCTTCACCCACTTCAGAAAGCATGCTGGGTGGTAGACAACATGAGGTCAGTAAAGGGGCCTGGCCCCCAGTTAGGCCAATGAAAAATAGGAGCAGTGATGCTACAGCTCCAGCTAATATGCTGGAGTAGCTCTTTCTGGGTTCTTCATGGGAGAGACATGGTCCCAGCCTGGGGATGAGTGCAGCAGAGAGAAACCTGGCCAGCATCATTCTCAGTGAAAAGGTAAGGGGCCAGCAAGGCACTTGGGCTGTGTAG
>NW_005842890.1:417574-419372 GCF_000455745.1 Alligator sinensis
GAAGGGCTTCATAACCTGTGGCAGAGTTGGGCTGCTTGGTAGCCTCCCAAAGCCTTACTGAGCTAGCCCCTTCCCTGCTGTCTGCCTTGAGGCGTGCATGCACTCACTGCTGTCAGTGAGCTGGGTTGGAGCTCCATGGATGCTGGTGTAGCAGCTTGCATCCTCCCTGCTGCCTGTTGTGAGCAGCCCAGGCTCTGTGATGGCCATGCACACCTCAGACTGGACAATGGAGAAGGGGCCAGGGCTGTGCTGCCACAACAAAGATTGGTCCCTTTTCTGTCTGCTCCTGGGACACCAACATCTTACAAGTCAAGGTTGCAGGTGTGTTTGCATTCTGCCCAAAAACGCTGCTGACCCCTGGTTACATGCATTGATTCCTTTACTTTTGTAACTGCAGACAAATCGTGTTCCAGCCTGCTGGCTGGCTCCTTGTACATAGCATGATGCAAACAAGAATTGGAATTGGTGCTGTATTATGGAAACAGTGGAAACATTGAAGGGGGAGGGGAGGCTGGAAAGCTGTTCTAGTGATGGCAGGAGCATGTGTTTATATGGCTGTGGAGGTGTGAAATAAGGACTGATAGTTGTTTCAGTCATCAAGACAGTCTAGGTTGAGCCTAGTGGTGTGGCCAGGTGTGGGGAGAAGATAATGGCAGGATGGAGGTGGACTGAGACCCTAACCTGGTGATGACCCATTAAGTTGGAGTTGATAGCATGGGGCCTAGGCAGGAAGGTCAGCGAGATCTATTTCATCTCTCCCCCAAGGTGGGGGACCTGACTGTGTTACATGCTGTACAGACCCAGAGCCCCAAGGAGCCTCCACCTCCACCTGTTATACTGTCTGCTGTAGAGAGACATGGCTCTAAGAATCTGTCTGAAGTGGACTAGTTGAGGAAGGAGGCGCAGAGATGATCAGTGGCTTTTCCAGGTCACTCTGGGGCAAGAACTAGGGCTCTCCAGTCCAGTGCTGCTCCCTAACCAGTAGGCATACTGCGAGATAGGATAATGAGAGGGAAGAGGCATCCTGCCTGAAACCTGAGAGTCCTGCCTTTCTCTTGGCTCTAAGGCTTGGGCGAGTAGAGGGGCAGCTCTGTGCTTGGGGTTGTGTGGATGATACTTGGCCTGCATGCAAGTGCTGCTGCCTGTGACTGACTTACACTTTTCTTCCTGGCAGGCTTATGAACTCTCAACCCTGACAGGCACGCAAGTGTTGCTCCTGGTTGCAAGTGAGACAGGTCACGTGTACACTTTTGCCACTCGGAAGCTGCAGCCCATGATCACCAGTGAGACGGGGAAAGCCCTGATCCAGACATGCTTGAACTCGCCAGACTCGCCCCCACGCTCAGATCCCACCACTGATCAGCGCATGAGTGCCACGGGTTTTGAGGAGACGGACCTCACTTACCAGGTGTCAGAGTCAGACAGCAGTGGGGAGACCAAGGTAACCCTTCCCTCTTGTATAGGGGAGCATTGGGCTCTTGGACTTTGCTCTGCCAGGGGGCAAAGGCACTTGGTACGGTGCCATCCAGGTCCCAGACTGCCTGTTTGATTGCTGTGGGGTCGGGGAGCAACTGCTGTAGGACTGTGGTCCCTTCTCAGGTTTGTGGTGCCTCTTGGGGCTGGGGGCTCATAAGGTCATCATGTGGAGCTGTATGCCAGATCTGAAGGAGCTTACCTTTTCTGTTCTGGGTACTTGGTCACCTGGGAGCCTCTTTTTTTTGGGTGTGGGGGAATCTATCCTAGTCATTGTGAACCTTCTTTCTGAACTCCTTGTGGTACTTGCCCCCCCCCCTTCCCC
>NW_005842890.1:419403-420875 GCF_000455745.1 Alligator sinensis
CTTTGGCTCTCTTCTGCTGGTTCTGCTTTGCAAGCTTGGGCATTATTGGGCAGGGGCTGGTAGTCTTCTTCTAGACTCCAGAAACCTGGTTCCTGCACCCTTTCTTTTCTGTGTCCTAAGGCACAGAAAGCATGTACAGCAGCAGTCCTCTGCCCACCTGAGTCTTTGGGGCAGCTCTTCTTCTGGGGCTGGGTTTGTTGGGGGCAGCAGCAGTTCTAAGGGGGAACAGAGTGGATGACAGGTCTCCCAGCCCCTGCTTTACATAGCTGCTTGCCCCTACCTGGCACCTCTCTTTTTTTATCTCTCCTTGGGCGTCTTTGTGCACTCACACTCATTGATAAAAATTTGATTCTGCCTCCGTGGCCATATAAGGCTTGATTTCCCTCGCCAGTGTCCCTGGCTGGGCCCCTCACATTCCTTATAAGCTGCAGCTGTCTTTTGCTTTGGTGGTGTTTTGGAAGGGGGCAGGGAGGACATGAGGAATGGAAACATTTGGCTGGACAGACGCTGTCTATTCTGCAGGCATTAGCTCTTGCTTGCCCTGGGCTGTGGGTCTTGGTGGCAGTGCTCCTGGCAGAGTAGGAGGGGTATGAAGCTGAGGGTGCCCATCCCTGGGGTTGAGGAGCCTGACCATGGACTGACTTCCCTTCTGTTGCCTGGCTTAACAGCCCTGGTGGCTGCTCCTGTCCTTGCAGTGAAAACCCCTCTTACAGAGAGCTTGCAGTGTGGCAAAGCTTGAAGAAATATACCTGTCCCAAGTTGTGGGGGACACAGTTGCTTTAGGGTAGTCTCTGTTGGAGTGCAGGCTGGGAAGAAGAGATGGTGCTCTGGAGGGCTGGCAGGGGAGGGTAGTTCTTGGCCTTGTTTCCCTAACATACCAGCTGGGTCTACTTCAGGAGACTGGTGCCTATACTAGACTCCCCTATCCCTGCTGTTAGGCTCTTGCTCTTCTGGGGCTAGTTCTGTGTTTTCTGTGCAGTGCCTTGATTTTGCCAGACTTTGAGAGGATACGTGGGGACATTAGTCGCATCTAATCAGCTGCCCTACTCTTTGCCTTCTGCCCTGGGCCCCTGGTTCCCTCTCCGTGGCCTGGGCTCTCTAAGCAGGCTCCTGTGTGGAAGGATGAATGCCAGGTCCTACAGTCTTTGTTGTAGAGGTGCACTGATACATCAGCCCGTATTGTATCAGCACCAATAAAAGGAGAATTTACATTATTGGCAATCAGCTTTTTTTGGCAGATGTTACTGATTTTAATGTCACCAATAAATGCTGCATGCATATGTGCAGCTGCAGCATGCATGCGATCAGCCCAGCAGCTTGGAGAGCAGCATCTGGCTGGTAAGTCTGTTGCGGGGGAAAGGAGTGTCTGGAAGGAGGGGGCGCAGATCGAAGCCCCGCTCCCTCCCTTCCCGCTGGGGCAGGTGCTGCCCAGCTGGGGTGGGGTGCAGGACAGAGGCAAGCAGCTTGTCGGG
>NW_005842890.1:421172-423242 GCF_000455745.1 Alligator sinensis
TGACCAGCACCTGCCCCAGCCCCACTCCCTCCCACACTGTGGGGGGGGCCCTTTGCCTCCTCCCACCCCTTCCCCCCCGCTCCCGCCCAACAGATTTACCAGCCAGATGCTGCTCTCCAAGTTGCAGTGCTGCATATCGGCAAGGGGATCAGTATTGGCCGATATGTTTAGTTAATAACTGGCTATTGATATCAGCCTGAAAAATCTTTATTGGTGCAGTCCTACTTTGTTGTGGTAGGCAGTGTTTTGTACTTGATGTGAGGGGCTGGGCCAGACTGGGATAATGCTCTTACTTCTGTCAGTGGAAGCTGCTCAGAAGGGGCATTGAGGGACAGTTTTGCTGCTGGTAGGGTTTGGCTGCACTCCAGGCTTGCTTGTCTGTGGGTCTGAGAGCTGGGTGTGACGGGCACTGTGCTGAGAGAAATTTTAAACTGAAGGGGCTTGCCATGGAAACTCTTCAGCCAGTCACTCTGGCACATGGATAACAGCAACTGAGGCAGCAATCTGGCAGTGGCAGTGAATGGTTATAGCATGGGAAGAGGGGTTAGGGAGCTTGTGTGGTGTGCTCTTTTAAAAAGACGGAGAACTTTGGAAACTCCTGAACTGTGGCTGTGGCCCCTCTTCCTGCAGGGACATCTTCTCCAAAGGGGTAGTCTGCATCCTGTTGGCAGGTGAGGAGGGAATGAAACAGTGCACGAAGTGATACCTGTCTCTGTCTCCAGCAGGTGTTGGCTTTGAGGGTTGAGGTAGTGCTCCCTACCCTGTCTGTTCTGTACATGGGTTTTGCAATACCCCTCTTGCTTCTGTGGGCTGTGTGCTGCTTCTTCCAGCTGGTACACGGTGTTAGCTTCTTGCTGTAAGGCAGGCTTACTATACCTTGAATCACCATCCTTGCAGCTTTCTTTGTTTTTACAAAAAAGAAAAAAAAAAAAGAGAGGTTCTGGAACCTATAATGTCCAGCAATGGTTTTGGTGCTGTATAGAAATGATAGCCCTCCTTAGTTTTATCTGATCTCCCCGGCCTTATGCATTACTTTTTTGGCTGTGTCATCCATCATACAGGCAGCTCATGTTGCTGGTCCAGACAGCTGCAATCCTTTTTAACTTTTCTTCTCTCTAGGATATAGTCCCTCTTTCTATAAATGCATCTTGGTGTCTAGCTGCTTAACTTTGCATTGCTTTCCACTGAGCCCACTTTACCAAGCAGTTCAGATTCCCCGTTTACAAATACTTTCTGACATCTGTTGATCAGTTTTCGTTAGTATAACTAGCATGGATGCTTTGTAGTGCTATTTTTTTTCCAACTGTGTCATGTGACTAAGTTAAAACATGTTAAATTGCCTTTTATCTACCAGTCTTGTTACCTGAAAACAGTTTGACAAGAGCTATCATTCATAGTTATCCTAGTTCTTAGCATTAAGTACTGTCCTTGTAATCCTGTACTGAGTGGCTTTGACATTATTCTGCCCAGGATTGATTTTTATCTTGCTGAATATCTTGTTGCCACCAAGGTAGGGTAGCTTGCCCCTCTTCAAAGTTGAGATAACACCAGTTTCTACTTCTGCATTCCCTGGAGCAATTCCCCAGTGTTCTGAAAGGAACTGAAATCAGTATTGATTGGTACAGACCAGAATAAGCCTCCAGCATTGATGTACAGTGTATGTGAGCCCAGGTTAAAGTCATGAGCTTTGGGCTCCAGCTGATCTGCCTGTGATGAGACTTTGGGACTGGGCTCAGGAGTGTCCTTTGTGGATTCGAGCTTGTTTTGGAATATTAGGCAGTAGGGCTGTGCAAAGCTTCGGGTGCTGATTCAGTTTGGAGGAGATTTGGCCTGATTCAGCGGCCTAATATCTGAATCCGAATCAAATCAGGAGACCACTTAAAAGGTCCGAATCAATTCGAAGCTCTCAGAATTGATTTGGAAAAGATTCGGAGAGCTTCAGAGATTCGGGCAGTACCTGCTTGCTGCCACAGGGAGTTGGACCCGGTCTCTGTGCTGGTAAGTAGGGGGTGGGGGAGTAGGGGCTGGAGGAAGAAGGTGGGGACCATGGGGGGACCCTTGCCAGGCCCC
>NW_005842890.1:423340-431132 GCF_000455745.1 Alligator sinensis
GCTCCTGGGGCCTCATTGCAGCATGGCCCAGCGTGGGGCAGCAGGGATTGCTGCCGCTGCCCCCCCCAACCTGGCAGCAGCTGATGAGTGAGGGCTTTTTTTTTTTTTTTAAAGAGCTTGGGCCATGCAGGGCAGCCATTGATGGGGCTGGGAGAGCGGGTGGGGGATGGGGCCGATTCAGTGGTGGCTGAATCTCCAAATCAGATTTGGCCAAATTGATTTGGGACAGTGATTCGAATCGCTGTCTGCCAAATCCAAAGCGAATATTAGCTGCTTCGCATGGGCCTGCTAGGCAGCATAGTAGAGACTCCTTGGAAGGTTCCTACTAATGGCTGAACAGACCCAAGAAGTCTTAAAGCTCAGTGCGAGCAGCATAGGTTGGCATGGCTGGGGAGCGAGGATAATGCCCCTGTTCCCAGTCTGCAGGAGAAGGTAGATGCTGCGTCTCCTGGAAGGGTGCTGTTCTAGACTTAGTTGTAGGGTTCCAAGAGGCTATGGCTACCTCATATCTAACCGTGTTTGAATCTTGCCCTCATTACTAGAAGGCTGTGGACCCTTCTTGCCACTTACAGCTGGTTGTATTGTGAGACGGGCATGTTTACTACGTCACCTGTTCTCCAGGTTTCTTACTTCTGTGGCTGACTCAGCTGCTTACCTTTCTCCCTCAGTAATGGTGCTGCAGTGGTTGAGTTGTGGGCATGTTGGTGCCAGCAGGCAGACTGGCATGGAGTATGACTGTGACCTTCTTTCTGTGCTAGGGAAGAGCACCCCAAGCAGCAGCAGAGGTGTGGGAATTGGCTGGCTGAAGACTTGGGACAGTCTTGCTCAGCTACGTGCTCAAGGGCTAGATGCCTTGTTTTAAAAGGAGGCCTTATTACATGGGCACAACTTTCCTAGCTCTCTTTGCTCCAGCAGCTGTGGGAAACCTTGGTTTAACTCTGCCTTGTGTTCTATCTGTTACAGGGCTGCAGCACATTTTTGCGTGCTGCTGTGGCTTGTATTCTTGTTCTTGTATCTCCCCAATTATGCATAACTGGACCTGGCCAACACCTTGGGTAGTCCTGTAGAAGAGCTGTCTGCCTGCATATCTTGCATGCACCTGACTGGTCACTATGCTAATTGAAGGTTATACATTGAATCATCTGTTGTCTCTGGTCAGCGCTCCCTGTGTGTTGGGGACTGGTTGTGCTGAGCACTTCTTGTCCATGGGCAGGTTCTTGGGGTGCAGCTCCTGGAGAAAAGGATCTCTTACTGCTTTTGAACCTTTGGAGAGGGATACTTCAGCCAGTGGGAATAATTTGGGCATCTGCTGCTGTGTGCCCTCTATAGCAATCTGAGAGGTTGGCCTGTCATCCTCTGGAGGAGAGGGAAGGACAGGTGGCAGGAGTGCAAGGCCAAGTCAGCATAAACCTGCCTGCCAGCCCAGGCACAGGTAAATGCTGTGGTTGTATTGCCTGTCAGTTGTCTTCAGTTGGTGTGTGGGGTTGCTGTCTTTTAGTAACTGCAGGCAGCCCAGGAATGGGATATAAATGGCTCCTGAGGTAGTGGGTAAAGACCTGTCAGTGAGCCACTGATGCAGTAAGGAGCCTAGCCCTAATAGCAGGAGTCCCATGTAGGTCTCATGCTGGGGCAGACCAGCTGTGTTAAGTCTGCAGCCCAGGGCTACCATGGTAAAATGAAAGAAATGGGTGTTGGGGTGTACCACACCCCTCCAATTCTAGGTAATTCAGGAAGCTACTAGTGCAGATCTGTTCCCCCTAGCTCAAGACATGAGCACCAGAGGCTGGGTGAACAGCCCCTTTGGTTGGGAGGTAGAGAATGCTGCAGCTGTGCTGGATCATACTTCTAGGGAATCATCTGAATTGTCTGGAGCAAGGTGTTTCTCATCTCTTGTGGAAGGGGCTCTGGCTTCCAGGGAAATCCCATACTTTTTCCTGCTGTTGAGGCCCCCAGCCATGCTCAAAGGCCTCCGCAGGGATTGTGGGAATGCTTTGGCTAGGTGTTGTGTGAGCAAGGCTCTGAGCATCAGGAGGTGGGAGGACACTTTGTTATGACTACAACTGAACAGCCTACAGTAATCCGTTGGCACCCCTAGCAGCTCCACACACTACAGACTTTTTTTTCAGCCCTGCATTCTCTGTGGGGAGGTATCAAAGTGGAGAAATCAAACTGTTAGTTCAAGGCTAAGGGGGCTGTTGAATCTGACCTTCTGTACATTGCAAACCAGGGAATTTGTGGTACAGATCCTGCAGCAAACCCAGAATTTCAGCTCTGGCTCAGTCGGAACTTGATTGGGAGACTCCTGGGTCAGATAGCTCCCTCAGGGAGCTGTTTCAGTGGTAAATTATTAGGAGCTCTTTCTATCTTCCCCTCTAATCTGAAGCTCTTCCAGGACTCTTGTAAGCTGCCAGAGCTATAGTGTGGCATATAATGGGCAAGAGTGCACTTGACGGGGGGGAATGGTTCTATTAGGAATAGTGCAGGTGGGATGGGAAGCACAGGATGGCTGCTATCATGATACAGGGGGCACTGATGTCAACCCTGTTTTCTAGTTTTTTCTCTAGAGGTGAGTAGGGAAGGGATCTCTGATCTCTTGTCCTCTTTCAACAGCCATTCCTCCCCACTTCTCCCTGATCCCTGACTGGCTAGTGTTGCTGCTTAAGTCATTGGCACTGAAGTGATTTGGGGCTGATGCCTCCTGGGTTTTACCCCATTTAGTGTGTGGTACAGGTTCTCACTAGCATCTCTGCAGGCTGGAGCTGGCTGCAGCATGATGAAGATGCCCTAGTTTCACACCTGAAGCAGGGGTAGTTCCTACTTGCTGCTAGGGTGGATTCTCCTAATAGTACATTTGGAAAAGTTATGGCTTGTGCAGCAAAAATGGGGCAGGCCCAAAACATAGACCTTGTCCTGGAGAGAGCACAGTTGGAAGCCATTGCCTGACCCACAGCAGGTGCATACCAGAGACATTGTGCTCCACAAAGCAGTAAGTCTAAAAAGTGGTCAGCCAGCTGTCTGAGACAGAGGGTGATGGAGAAGGACCTTGCTGGGTATGGAAGAGTGCACAGTGCCACCTGCTGCTAGCATTGTGGGGTAGAGGACCTGAAATGCCTGTTCCTTCAAGTGTGTTGCCCTGGACCACAGACCAATCAATAGTCCCCTCCCACTGGGAAACAGCATTGGGCTGCTGGGTACCTAGTTGGTAGGAGCACCATGATAAGGGAATACCCCAGCACATGCTTCCCTTCTGGCCTGTACTGGTGGGCAGTTCTAGAGAGGTTCTGGTATGGTGTTTCCTGCTGGGGCTATAAGCTGCCCCTGTCTTGGAGTTTAGAGGCAGCCAGCAATAGGAATGTGGTTACTACCTATAGCAGCTGACCAGTTACATCCTCTTGGACACAAGCTGGCATCCTTTCTGCCTAAAATAATCGTATGGTGGGATTAACCTAGTGGTAAGACCCAGGCAATATCTCAGTATTTCTACTACAACTTGAGAGCAGTTTTGTGCTGGGAGCTCTGGCATCCTGGCTTCATGTGTTTGGCACAGCTTCTGGCCTGCACCCCATGGCAGAGGATATGTCTTCTACCAAGTCTTGCTTGACCCCTTCTAACCTTCCCCAGACCTCTACCCTACTAGTTGTTTTCCCCGAACCTCTGCCTTTGGCCAGTCTCTCTGGTAACATGGGGCAACCTTTCAGCCTTGTTCCCTTTAGCTGCATGAGGAGTGAGGCAGGCAGGGGCTGGTGCCTGAGCACACATGCCAGAGAACTTTTACAATCTTTTCTCCAATGCCTGATGAAGGATGTTTGTGCCCAAAAGCTTGCAATTAAAGAATTTTTTTTGCAAAAATCTTGTTGGTCTAATAAAAGATATCATCTCTACTACGAGTCCCGATTGCCTTTTCCTCTAGACTAGACCATAGTTTCATAGTTTGTAGGGTCAGAAGGGACCTGAGCAGATCATCAAGTCTGACCTCCTGCCATGGCAGGAAACAGCACTTGGGGTCAAATGACCCCAGCAAGGTGTTCATCTAGCCTTCTCTTAAAGACCCCCAGGGTAGAAGCCAGCACCGCTTCTCTTGGAAGTTGGTTCCAGATCCTAGCCGCTCTGACAGTGAAGTAACGCCTCCTGATATCTAGCCTGAATCTACCCTCTGCCAGCTTGTGACTGTTATTTCTAGTCACTCCTGGGAGTGCTCGGGGAAACAGGGACTCCCCCAATGCCTGCTGGTCCCCTCTGACTAGTTTGTAAATGGCCACCAGATCCCCCCCTCAGCCTTCTCTTGTGGAGGCTGAACAGGTTCAGGTCCCTTAGCCTCTCCTCGTAGGGCCTGCCCTGCTGCCCCCTGATCATGTGGGTGGCCCTCCTCTGGACCCTCTCCATGTTGTCCACATCCCTCCTGAAGTGTGGTGCCCAGAACTGGACGCAGTACTCCAACTGCGGCCTGACCAGTGTCACATAGAGGGGGAGGATCACCTCCTTGGACCTGCTTGAGATGCTCTTTGTCCCCAGGTGAAGCACCTTGCACTTGTCAGTGTTGAAACCCATCCTGTTCTCATCCACCCACCCCTGTAACCTGTCTAGGTCCGATTGCGGCCTATTCCTCCCTTCTAGCGTGCCCACTTCCCCCCACTTTTGTGTAGTCTGCGAATTTGAACAGGGTGCTTTTTACCACCTTGTCCAAGTGGCTGATGAAGATGTTGAACAGCGTGGGTCCGAGGACCGAGCCCTGGGGGACCCCACTGCCCACATGCCTCCAGGTTGAAAATGACCCATCCACCACCACTCTCTGGGTGCGGACCTCCAGCCAGTTAGTGACCCATCTGACTGTAGGTGTCGATGCCACAGCCGCCTGGTTTTTTAATGAGAATGGGGTGAGAGAGCGTGTCGAAGGCCTTCCCAAAGTCCAGAAAGACTTCGTCCGCTGCTACCCCTGCATCTAAGGATTTTGTGACCTGGTCATAGAAGGCCATCAGGTTGGTCTGACAGGACCTGCCTCTAATGAACCTGTGTTGGTTGCCCCTAAGCATAATCTCCCCTCTTGGCCCCTCATAGACACCCAGAGATAAAAAAAGCTTACCCAGGATCAAGGTAAGACTAACTGGCCTATAGTTTCCTGGGTTCTCCTTCCTCCCTTTTTTGAAAATGGGAACCACATTGGCCCTTTTCCAGTCCTCTGGCACCACACCAGAGTACCACAAGTACTTGTAAAGCTGTGCCAGGGGTCCCACAATGACCTCTGCTAATTCCCTCAGCACTGGGGGGGGAGGGGGGGAGGCTTGTCAGGACCAGCTGATTTTTAAATGCGTCTAGTCCCTCCAGAAGTTCCCTGACTAGATCCTCACTGACCATTATGGCTACAACCTGGAGACCCGAACACAGATGGCACTCATGTAGTCTTTAAGTGCTGTGGTGTTACATTGATGCTGGTGTTTTGTTTCTTGCTGTCTCCCCAGGTCTCTTTCTGCTCCATGTTATCTACTAACTTGACCCAAGACAGCTGCTTCATTTTCTAGGTGGAATCTGCTGTCTCCTGCCCCTGAGAGCTCGTCCTATGTATTGTATTAATACCTGCCCTCACTCTTACTGTACGTCTCCAGCTGGCTACATCATGCTTTTTCTAGGATTTTCATCCAGCCTCTAGACTAGTTGGGATTCCTCTCCCCCAGTAGGATGTGGGGTGATTTAAAGGCTCCAGTGTGGCTAGTTGCATCACAGCTGACTGTACCGTGTAGACTTTTCCATGCTGGGTTTGGCTCTGGAGGAGTGCATTTTACAAGCTTTCCTTGTGTTCTTGTCTGTGGGTCTGCTGGGGTCTGGAACGATGAGACTCCATTCTCTCCTCATTCCATTAGGGTATGTATCAGGTCTGGTAGGGAGTGGAGCCCATTTCTCTGTGTGCCTCTCATCTCTGCCCCTAGTTTTGCATTCCCAGTTGACCACATAAATATTTCCTTTTAACCCAGTTCTGACCAATAAGACTGCATACATCAATTAAGCTGTCTTCTTGGTATAGACAGAACAACACCATTATATGGGTTTCAAGTAGGAAAGGAGGGATGGAACTTGCCTTGTGTCTGCTTCTTTGTGGTAACTGTCTTGCGTGTCTGCTCTTATCCTGTGGCAGATGGAAGCTAGTCCATGGTAGCTTACCCTTGTTTTAAACAGGATGAAGTTACACTGGTTTAGGTTCTGCCTACCCTGCAGGACAGAGTAATTGAGCAGCTGATGTGTGGCAGGCCCATTCTCCCCTTTTTAATGTGGCTTAACTTGTCTGTCTGCTCCTTTGCTGGTGACTTGACTGTTTATGAGTCCAGTATCCCCCTAGACAGGCTGATACAGCTTCCACATCTTGGGATATGAGAACCAAAGTCTAATACAAATATGTGTGCAGCAGGCAAAAGTTCCAGTCGCACTCTTGTAGTCCTGTGGCTGCTGTAGCACTGGCCTTGATGCAGGAAGTCTAACCTGAGGCATGTGGGATGACTCCTTTAATATGTGCCATTAGTGTTTGTAAAGCAAAGGTTTCCTCTTGTTTGTACCTCAAGCAAAAGTGAAAGATGAGACAGTAAAGCATTGACCTGATATCTCTAGGCAAGGAAAGAGCTACTATCCTGGTAAGCCTCGGGCATGTTAATGGGGCTCTTGAAATGGACTAAACCAAGTATAGCAGCCCTGCTGAGACCCCTGCTCTCTGACTTGCTTGGCTATTGGTCCTGCTCAGCCTCTTTGACAGTCTACTTGTCCATGTGCCAGCTGCTAGCTCACAGGGCAAACACAGTGCATCTGGAATGGAATTCAGGGTCTGGGTGAGTTACTGGCCACCCAAGTGCTCCTTCCATTAGTGAGGGGCCATGTGCAGAGCATGCCCTGACCTGAGTAACCCAATGGGATGTATGTAGAAGCTGTTCATTCTGAGGAGTCCCAGACACTTGAACACATCCTGGCAAGGTTTAATGCCGATGCTGGATACAGTGAAGGAGTGTGTTGGGAAGAAGGCCTTCAAACATCTGGCATCCCAAGGGATGATCGAAAATTTATAAAGGTATTTTGCAGCAGCACGGCCAGCAGGCACAAGGTGCTGAGCTGGCTGGTGTGGGGCATGCCCTTTGTCCTTTCTGAAATTGAGCCTAGGAACACAGGGAACTACTTTCTTGACTGGATGCTATTGTCCTGACCCTGTTAACATCCTGCAGTTTCCCACTTTAGGCATTTGGGACTTCTGCTGATTTTTGTGGCAGAACAGTTGGCCCTGGTGTTGGAGGCCAGCCACGAAGGTTCATGCTGGAGGATGCCTGGCAGATGTCTCTAGGCCTGGGTTGTGGGAGAACCCCCCCCCCCCTTTTCTCTCTGGTGACTAAACTCTTTGTATGCCTTTGGCCCAGTCACTCAGAACATGTCATTCATACAGTGGGGTAATGGCCTTCCTTACTGCTTGGGCTAAACGGGAAAGACTGGAGCCCTAGACTGCACGGTGATAGGGCCATACAGATTCCCGAGGTCAGCCGAACAGTGTAGAGAGTAAGCTTTCTCGATGTTGTCTACCAGCAATCCTTAAGCATCACTCTCCTGGCTCAACTGGCTCCAAAGGGCCTCTGGGAAATTGCTTCAAGAGCCAGGAGAACCTTTCAGAGCTAGATTCTCCTCCCCGGTCTGGGCTTAGTCAGGGCATTAGCTACCGAGTGACCTTGTCCCAGCTGGATTGATTATGGGAAGGCTGCAGGCTGGGCATTTTCTGCTGCCTTGGGCCTGGTGCGTTTCACCCCAGTGGTATGTAGAAAACAAATCTGTT
>NW_005842890.1:431142-445074 GCF_000455745.1 Alligator sinensis
GCCTCCTGCCCCTCACTCTGCCCAGGTATCTTAGACAGGGCTCTAGCCACAGCAGGGCAAGCTTGGTGCCAGAGGGCAGGACATCAGATCTCCAGTACCCAGTTCTCTGGCCCTGTTAGTTCAAAGAACATCTGTCAGTCCATTGAGCACACCACTGAGGAAAGCAAGCTCTCTCTGAAAGACAAAGCCAGTTTACCAACTCCCTGTTAGGTCAACTGGAACCTTGGTACACTCTAGATTAGATAGTTTACCTTCTCTGGCTAAGCCTGAGGGCATAGACTAGTCCTTGTTCCTTCTTGTATACCCTGAACAAACTCTCTACCTTCCCCCAGACTAGTGGGCTATTCTCTCACCATGCTATTTGGTGCTTTGAGGCTCTGAAGTCCCTATGCAGGGCTCCCTACTCTCAGGGCTGAGCAATATTGGTCAGGGAGGTAGGATGCCTGAGAATGGAGAAGGTAGATTTAAAGCTCAGGAACTCGTGAGCCTTTTGAGCTAGGGTCAGCCCATAGCAAAGGAAGGCTTCCTTCTATTATTATCACCCAGGGCAGCCCCGGAGAGGCTGAGAACCTTCAGCCAGGGACAGCCCAGCCTCTCTCCTATATTCCTGCAGTGATCCCTGAGATTGCTTGAGAGAGTTCACTATGATGACTTACCACCACCTGTGAGGGGGTGGTAGCAGTGGGCCTCCCCAGGCATGATGCCAGTGGTACCTTTTCATTTGTAGTGCTATTTGCAGATATGGGCTGCTCTACAATCTAGCTGATTTAAAAAAAAACAAAACACTGGCTGGTCACCTGGAAGCATCATGAAAACAGAGTGTAGGGGCAGCCTGACTCTTGCTGTGGGGAGAGGTCCAGTTGTCATCCTGGCATGGGGAGAGGGTTGATGACTTTCCTTGAGTACTGTTCCTCTGCACCATCCCTTCCACTTGCTTGTGGGGACAGGAGACTGCAGCTGAGATAATGGAAAGTTAATTTTCCTGACTGCTCCATTATCACATGCTCGTTCTAATTCTGACTGCAGGGAATCTCTGTTCCAGGGCTGGTGGGGCTCTGTACACAGCCCTCCTCTCCCTGTGCTCAAGGCACAGCAGGGTGCTCAGGATTGGTTGTCCCTGTCCAAAATGGGCTGCCTTCCCTTTTTTAGATGTTAGTTGAGCTGTGAATTCCTTATTTTTGGCAGCATGACAGGCTGGGAACAAGGAGTAGCACGTGGGAGAAATGGGTTTGCCAATCTGCAGGGCTGGGGGTGGGGTGGGGAAGGGGGTGGCAGAGTGCTGAAAACACAAGCTGTTTAACGCTTTCCTTTCAGGGGCTCTGTGCCGCCAGTGAAGCTGGGCCTGGAGGTGGACCACAGGCTGGAGAGGGTTGGCCTGGGTAGTGCTCACTGTTCTGCCCATCACCACACCAAAATGCCTCCATTGGTGGCAAAATGGGGCAAGTCTTGTGTGTGTCCTTTCATTCACAGCTTTCTGAGCAAACTGAGGCACACTAGCATTCTGAAGGCAGAATGAGGATATTGCTGACCAAGGTGGAGAGGCTCTGTTTCTGCCTGAGGTGGTTCCATCTGAGCCTGGGGGCTGAGCCAAACTGACCCCAGTCAGCACACCTGGATTCCTTTCCCTAATTATGTTCTGGCTAGCCTCGGTGCTACTATTTTCCTGGTG
Organism: Alligator sinensis; assembly: GCF_000455745.1. Lineage (NCBI taxonomy): Eukaryota > Metazoa > Chordata > Crocodylia > Alligatoridae > Alligator > Alligator sinensis. Next base: position 432,812 of record NW_005842890.1, read on the forward strand.
TTCCTCTGCTGCCCCTGAGTTACTAGTTGCTCTTTGGGGTTGTCTCATGCTCCTCTGGGATCTGAATAAGGCATTCTGTGCTCTGTCTAGGTCAGTGCTTCCCAGCTTTTTCCTCAGCATGACCCCAGTTCTTCTTCATGGCCCCTGACTCACCACTCTCCCTGGTACCCGTCACTCCCAACCCACAGGTCCCTGAACTTGCTGGTGTCCTTCACTCCACTCCCCTTCCATAGCCCTCCACCCTTGCTGGTGTCCTTCATTTGGGACCCACTGCGGCCGAGCCCCACCTGCTGCCCACAGGAGGCGGCGGTTGCTGCAGCCAGAAGGGGGCGCGGAGCCTGGCTTCCCTGTCCCTGTGAGTGGCATGGCCATCATGGGGGTGCAGATGTGGGCTGCCCACTTGGGGCTCCCTGCCCTGCTGCCCCACTCTTGCCTCCAGGGCCCAGTGGGCGGGACTCATTGTGGAAGGGCAGGGAGGCTTGGTACCACCACTGAGAGCCCCATGCCAGCCAGGCTGCTGTGGCAAGGTACCCCCTGGTTGCCCAGCAGCAGTGGCGTGGAGTTGTTCCCTGCACTGCTGCTGGGTGAGCAGGGGATACTTTTTGCCATGGCAGTATAACCGGTGTGGGGCCGTGGAGGCCCTGGGCGGATGGCAGCAGGGCGGGGAGCCCTAAGCTCGCAATGGGTAGCCTGCATCTGCTCCCCCTCCCCCAACAGGCTCCATGACCCCATTTTGATTATGACACCAAATGGGGGCATGACCCCAAGGTTGGGAACTGCTGCTCTAAGTCATGTATATGCTTGCCCCTCACTGGTTATTGGCCCTCTAGTTGGCCCTGATATTGGGCCTCCCTCTGCTCCAGGTTAGGGAGTTGTTCCTTTCTGGGCATCATAAGTCATGCTAGTGTGCCTCCTTGCTGGATTTGTTCCCTTGGTGTGATAAATCTCATGAATCCTGGGAAAAGCCATGGTTTGTGGAGAAGGTGCAGCTGCTGGAGTACTTAGTGGGTTCACATCAGTATGTCTAGGCTGGGGGTGCCTCTGCCTCTGCATTATAACACTGCATTAATTTAGTTCACACTGGGTGCCTCCATGGGAGGTACTAAATTAATGTGCATTAAGCTGCGCTAATGCACAGTAGCACATTTCATGCTTTTTTTTTTTTTTTTTAGTGACACTTAATGTGCAGTAGATTATTCTACTGTGCATTAGTGTAATGTTACGTTTTTTACGTGGGTGTAGGTTGTAGCCGTGTTGGTTGAACGGCATAGGCAGACAAGGTTCTTTGGGTGAATCTGATATCTTTTATTAGACCAACTTAAATAGTTGGAAAAAATATTTTAAGCAAACTTTCAGGTTTAAAAACCCTTTGTCAGGCTGAGGAAGTTTCTGCAGTTGGTGTGTGCTCCTCCTGGATGGAATGAAAAGTAAAGTAAAGAAGCCAGAGGCTGTTATGCATACAAGATAGGCAGTCATTGAAGATGTAAACTGAGGCGTCAGTGGGTGAGAGATGGGCTAGGTGCGGGGGGAGAAGGGGGATGCATGTAGCAGTTAAATAGTGGAGAGGTACCTGGGGAGTTGGATGTCAGGTAGGTTATAATGGCTGCCACATCTGCATCCCATGCCCCTCTGCATCAGCTGGCAAGTGGCAGCAGGGTAGAGTCCCCGCTCCCAGCACTGATGTGAGTGTGGTAGTGTTGGGGCTATGCCCTGTTGCCACTTGGAGTGAGCTGCTCCTTCATTGCGCCTCCGGCACTGGCTGGGCCAGGCTGGGGCTGGGCAGGGCAGCCATCGGGGCTTCTCTGTGGCTCCTGCTGTTGGGGCAGCTCCGCACTCGCTGGCTCTGGCAGCGGCGACCAGGGCCTCTGAGGGCTTGTGGTAGAGCCCCACGGGGCAGTTGGGGGCCAGCAGGGATCACCATGCCTGGCAGCCGTGCAGCAGCTGCCCCATGGTATGGGTGCAGCATGGCTTGGCAGGGCACTGTGCTATCTGGGAGCTGGGGCAGCTCCAGCACTCAGCCAGAGCTTGGCACTGCTCAGCCCCAGTGACCCCAGATCCCAGACAGTGCACAGCACGCTGCCAAGCTGCGCTGCACCCGTGCGTGCCAGGCAAGGCAGGGTGATCCCCATTGCCCCTCACTGCCCTGTGCTGGGGGGGGGGAAGGGATGGCTCTGCCACAAGCCCTCAGAGGCCCTGATTGCCACTGCTGCAGCTGGTGAGTGCTGGGCTTTTTTAGTGCCAGGAGGCTGGGGTTGGTCAGGTAGCCATGGGGGCTTCTCCTGTGGCTCCCCCTGCCCAGGGAGAGGCAGGCACAGTCAGAGGAGGCGCAGGAGAACCTGAAGCCACCCAGTGTGCCTGCTTCTCCCCGGCTGATCTGAATCTCTGAGATTCGAATCACTGTCCCCATTTGATTTGGCCGAATCAGAGTTGAATCACTGACCTCCGAAACAGCTGAATCGTAATCGAATAATTCCCTATTCTCACAGGCTTAGTAGCTATGGTACCAGTGTTTTCTGAGGCCATAAGCCATGCCTCTTTCCTTCATCCTCCAGGTAGAGCCTAGCTTTAAGCACCAGTGCTGAGGACAGTTGTGTGTGGTGTAGAGGGGTATGGTATTAATGAAGCAACTGGGAATTGCCAAAGATCTGGCCTGACTAGTGCAAGCAGTGGCTGGGAACTAGAGGGAAACACCTATGAATGGCTGATGCCTCTCACTTAGCCTCGGTGTGGGTGCTCTGTATGCTGCTGGGCAGAAGAGACTGTGCCAGTGGGCTAGTCAAACTGGTGCTTGCCTTCCCAGTCTTATGGTAGCTCAAAGCAGTGAAGTTGTCTGCGCCTGTTCCCTCCTAAGCTGCCAGAAGGTGTTGTGCAGTGTGAGTGAGCTTATGGTAACTCCTGTTCCTTCTGTCCCATGGTGGACTTAAGTGCTTCTTAGCAACCTGTCCTCTGGGGTGGCCTGTGCTGTACCTGATGCCCTGTTGCAGTGCTAGGCTCCTGCTCTCCCTTAGGAGAAGTATCACAGATGCTGGATCTGGCTCTGTTCATGCCTTGCCTAGGAGGCAGCCTGTGAGTCCTGGGTCTTAGGGAAGGGGCAGAGCTGGGGAGAAGCAAACCAGGGCACGTTCCACATGTTCAGGGAGCTGGGCAGGGGCAGGGAGAGCTTGTGGAGGGCAGTAGGTGCTCTTGCAGGCCGTGAGTCACCCAAGTGCCAGGTTGAGCTGATGTTTATGTGGGGAAGCAGCTTTACTCCTTCCCATTCAGTATGTCCCTTTCCTACCCTCCCTGCCAGCCCCTTGGCCCTTTTTCTTGGTTAGTGCCTCAGCTTGTTTCCTGACTGCTACACGTTAGGATTGGGGTAGTAAAAGTGAGGAACTCCTGCCATATGCTGACTTTGGGCTGCATGCCAGCCTTCTTTGTTGTCTTCCCACCTTGTTGGGATGATATTGGTTTGATTCAGGCAGGAGCAGGGTGATGATGAGGGAGGACTGATGGGTCCTAAGGTCCAGCTTGGTAAGAGTAGGTATTGAGTATGTGGATGGGACTTTAGGCCTGGCTTAGTTGGGGCAAGTAGGTCACAGATGCATCTCCAGGCCTGGCTTGGTTTTGGGTGGGGATTGGGAAGGGTAGGTCACAGAGGTACTCCTGAGGCCTGGATGGTTTTCCTCACCTGCCCTTCTTTTCCAGGATGCACTGAAACCTGCATTCACAGTTACCAACTTGCCTGGGACAACATCAACCATCCAGACTGCGCCCACCACCTCCACCTCCATGCAGGTCAGCAGTGGCCCCTCATTCCCAATCACCAACTACCTAGCACCAGTCTCTGCCAGTGTCAGCCCTAATGCCGTCACCAGTGCCAATGGGACAGTCCTGAAAACCACTGGAACCAGTGCAGTGACCTCCGGAGGGCTAATGCAGATACCCACCAGCTTCACCCTCATGTCAGGTTAGTAGCCTCTAGAGAACCAGGGGTCTTTGGGTCTTTCTGCAGATGCCTCAGTGTCAGGAGTGTCACCTCTGTTGTTGTTTGGGAACAGGTGCAGAGAGGATCAGGGTGCATGTCAGGGCTAGCCATTTCTAATTGAGGGTGAAGTGTGCTTAGCTCCTTTGCCCCAGTACTTTCAAAACAGTGAGGGGGAGCCCCCAACTGAATTAACTCAGCAGTTCTGGCTTGACCTCTGCTCTGCCAGCTGGCTCTGCTGCTGGGCCCATGACCTCTGGGGATGGAGTTGTGCTGGTTTACTGCCTTCATGGGGTCCCTATTGGTGGAGATCACAGGGATCTGAACTGCATTTGGAGCATCTGTTAGCCCACATCAATGGCAGCACCTTCCTGCTCCCTTCCTCAGACTGGGTACTGACTCAGACTTGGAGGAAGCTCAGCACAGGCTTGGGGTTGGAGGAAGTAAAAAGCTGATTTGGCTGAAGCCTTTCTTTCTCCCTCCTTTTGGCAGGTGCTCCGCTCCCTCCGGGGACCCCCACCATTCCTCTCACTCAGTTACAGCCACACTCACAGGGCCAGGCAGTCGCAGGTACAGCTGGACAGCTGCAGCAGGCACAGCAGACAGTCTTCCGATTCCCTGCCACAGCCGGAGGGCAGATCGTGTCTCTGACAGGTCAGCGCTCACTTCTCCACTTGCTTGAGGTGGGGTGTGTAGGTGTCTGGGGGGAGGCCAGTGGCCTGTGCAGGGTTGCTGAGTCAGGCCAGGCAGGACCCTAAGTACAGAGGAGTTTGGGCGAGGTGCTGTGGTGGGCAATGCTCGCCCACTATCTGGGGGCTGAGACTGGTAGGCAGGCGAGCTGTGTCCTAGACAGGGATGGGGTCAACACTGGACAATGATACTAGGTTCAGTATTGCTGATCCAGTATCGCTGGATCCTACCAACTTTGGTCATAACCCAGAGCACAGATGCATGCTGATTTGCCCCAGGCTGAAGCCAGGCCTGGGCACAGAGGGGGTCCCCAGTGGTATTGTGTCTCCACGTAGTTTCCTCTTTCGCTCGTAGGAGCTCCTTCAGTTGGTCATGTTAGGCCACTGCGCTCTGGACCCTAGGGCTGGGTGCCATGGTGTGGGTGAGTTCTGAACGGGGATTTGAATGGAGAGGAGTGGGTGGGTGGACATACTGCAATAGACTGATATGTTGCCCAGAAAGCTGCTGATTAGAGGCTGAGTTGGGCTGAATGGAAGGAGGGGCCTTTAGGGGCTCAAACAGCTGAGGAGCTTGATTGGGAGGTAGGGTGCCTGGCCACCTCAGCAATTTCTCCTGCAGCCTGACAGGAGCTTGACAAGTTGCTGACCTCTCCCCAGTCCTTGCCATGGCCTTGGTTGTTGGAGACCCAGCAGCTCTGGAGGGGGAGATAATGCCTTGTGCCTATTTGTGCTTAATGTGGGGATTGAACTCTGGAAAAGCTCTGAGGAGAACCGTAGGGCACAGGCATGACACAGTTCCAGTCAAAAGGATGCTGCTTGCAGGGAAGCTGATAATAAGATTGTGTTGCAGAGGTGGAGGAAGAATACAGGGAGAAGGGAGTATTGCTTAATTCACATTATCCCCAACCAAGAGCTCTGCAGGATTTCATAGACATTAGGGCTGGAAGGGACCTCGGAAGATCATCGAGTCCAGCCCCCTGCCCAAAGGGCAGGAAGTCAGCTGGGGTCATAGGATCCCAGCAAGATAAGCATCCAGTTTCATCTTGAAGGTGTTCAATGAAGGCGCTTGAACCACCTCCGGTGGCAGGCTGTTCCAGACCTTGGGGGCTCGGACAGTAAAGAAATTCTTCCTTATGTCCAGCCTGAAACGGTCTTGAAGTAGTTTGACCATTTGACCTCGTCATCCCTTGGGGTGCTCTGGTGAACAAACGTTCCCCCAGATACTGGTGGTCACCCCTGATAAACTTGTAGGTGGCCATCAGATCACCCCTGAGCCTGTGCTTTTCCAGGCTAAAGAGCCCAGGGCTCTCAGCCTGTCATCGTAGGGTCTGCTTCCCTGACCTCTGATCATGCGCGTGGCTCTTCTCTGGACTCTGAGATACGGAAGGTCTGCCTCATTTTAAATTGGATACTGATACTTAAGGGTTCTTTAATCTACCAAAGGCAGAAATGGGATTAGTGGCTGGTTAAGTGCTAGGGTTGGTAACATTCAAGCATGAAAATAAGTGACCTCTCTTCAGTAGTCAGGGTCATCAGCCACCAGGTCACTTACAGTCATCTGTCACTGGACATCTAAGCCAAATTAGGGTGACTGCTCATGTGACCCACTCTGTCCTCCTATGGTGGTTACTGTGGGAGGCAGTGGGGAATGTTCTTTGGCTTGTGCAGTGAAGGAGTTGACAATTATTTCTGTAAAAAGTCATGGCCTGTCATTGCTTTGGGACAGGTACTTGACATGCAGCACCCGAGACGGGTGTTTTTCAGTCCCATCCAGATCTTGTTGAGTTGCCATCTGCTGGAAAATGCCATTTGCATGTGTTTAGTAGACATTTGTTAAAAGCTGGTGGTAGCCACAAAACCTTCCAGAAATGTTGTCTGCTCTGAATATGTTCCAGCCTATGGCTACCAGAGCTAAGCAAGACTTCCATTGCACTTGTTTTTCACAGGGGTTGGGGGCCCCATCATACAGACACCCAAACTGAGAGCAGAGGCTTTGTCTCCTGTGCTTTTAGTTCTACCCTTGCTGGTGCCCACACCAGAAAAGAAATGGTAAAAGCATTCTGACTGAAACAGTGTGGGTTAAAGGGAGAGAATCAGGAACAATCAGAGAAGTGGGCAGCTATGGAGGGCATGAGTCAGAAGAGTCTCCAACCACTGGTTCTCAACCTTGTTAGACTCAAGGCACTCATTAAACTCTGGTGGACAATTACTGTACTAGAGAATATTTCCTTTTCAAGCAGTACCCAGGAGTCCCAGCATTCTTCTGTCTAGCAAAAAGCCTATGAACTCCTTTGCAAATTGTGTACCTCATCCCTGACATGGGACAGAGATTGCTGCTGCTAGTTATTCCATTAGCTCAGATGGGGGTGCTCTCTGCTGTCAATTTAAAGCTTCTCATGGTGTTGATGACCCAGGGAAGGAAGAAGTTTAATGTATACATTGTGGTTCCACCCAGTGGTGCTTGGCTTTTTGTGTTTTGCTTTTCTAAAGTCATGGGAAAATACCTGGAAACCGACTTTAAAAGGATGTTAAGGTTGCATGTTTGACTTTACAGTGCATTTTCTAACATTTGCAATAGGGTCTTTAATGACATGTGGTTACTGATGGTATAGGGTTGCCTGTAGAACAGTGAAGCTAGGGAATCTCAAAATGCTTGCACACCAGGGTTTGGATTTAAGTATGCATGGATATTTGCGAGTCTGGCATTTCCCAACTTCTGAGTACTTGGCTTTGCAAGCTGCATATCTCTCATATTGGGTCTTGTGCACGCAGAGAGAGATGCGAGTCTTTCAAGGTGTGAGCTCATCACCAGTTGGCAGGGCTAGGAGGACACATCCCCTGTGGACAGGCTAATTGAACTTCAGTGTTTGATCACTCCTTTGGGGCAGCTGCCCCTGGCCAGTGCTAGAAATAGGACCCTGGGCTGGATGGGCTCTGTTTTGGTCAGACCTTACGCTTGTTGTGACCCATATCCATGTGACTCAAACCCTGCCCAAATCTATGTAGCTTTGTAGAGCAGAAGACTCCAAATCCTAGAGTAGGTGGGAGTAGGGTGTCATGAGAAGCTCAGGAGGGATGGTGATGGTCCTGTGAAGTGCTAGATGGAGCTTTGGGCCTGGCCTCTGCCATTTCTTGCACTGTGTATGTGGTACTGGGGTGCTTCCTTCCACAAATGTACCCCAAACCCCACAGTCTGGAGTGAAAATGGGATCTGAACTGTGCCAGAGATGGGGCTGAGGGCTTCTGTACTCCCTAGCTAGCACTGAGGTGGCTCGGACCTCAGGCTTCATGTGCTCCATAAATCATGGTGTGAACATGGATTAACAGGTTCCTTTCCCTTCTAGGTGGTGCTATGGCTCAACAGGTTCCAGTCCAAGCCATCCAGGTGCACCAGGCCCCACAGCAAACGTCTCCTTCCAGTGACAGCAGCACTGATCTCACCCAGACCTCTTCCAGTGGAACAGGTAACCTGCCTCCTTTCTGGCTGGTGCAGTATCTCATTTGCAGGTCCAGCTCCAGGCACCGATGTCAGATAGTGATGACTTGGCAACATACCATGCTTTCTGGCTTCTGCTCTGGATGTCATTCCTGGCTTTTCCTTCTCCCCCTTCTGTACCTGTGGGCTTTGGACCTGTGATCTTAGTTTTCCTGGTGATATGTGGGACTGGCTAGGGTAGATGGGAGTTGGTGATAATGCTTGGTTGTGCTGCTGCCTAAGGATGTAGAGGGGAGTCTATGTTTCCTGCATGGACTGAAGTCTGTTGCTAATTTCCAGATTCCTTAATCAAAGATTAAAGTTTTAAATAGTAACCTGTGGAGATATGTCTGCCACATACATGGATGAGAAAAGCATGGGGGGCAAAAACTGTATCCAGCCCTGGCTGAGCTCAGAGCCTAGCAGGGGGTGGGCTGAATCGCAACTGTGCAAGGCAGGGTAGGTTCTTCACTGGGAACAGGGAGCAAGAGCTGAGGATATCAGAGTGAAGAATGAAGCACCCCTCAGACTATCCCAGTGTTGTGTCCCTGAGACCACTCTGAAAATGGGGATCATAACAGAACCCAATGTTTTGCAGAGTGCCGGTGGGTGTAACAACATTTACTCCCATTGTGCAAATGGTCCTTAAGTAAGAAGCTGGACTGAATAGTTGTAAGTGACAAGCTGCTTCTTGGGCCACCTCAGTGCACACATTCCTTCAGAGCTTAGGTTTTTCACAAGGCTTTGGGAAGTCCCATACCATGTGACATTTCTCTACTTTGCTAGCTAGTCTGGAGAGGGGTTGGAAATTGCTGTTCGCTTTTGTATGAGGGGGGCTCAAAGGATTTTCTCCTCTTGTTTTTCATTTTGCAAGTACTCCTTGAACAGCAAACTGAATTGTTTGATTTATGACTGAAAAACTACCTATTGACCTGTGCCTGCCTAACAGTTGTGAAGATGGATCAGCTGGGAAGATCTGCAAGGTTGTTTGTAGAAGTTGGCATCTGAGCTGCTTACACATCCAGGATTGGCAGACTGGAAGGGACAGAAAGAAAGGGCAGTGCCTTGCAGGAAAATAAAGTTCTGCATTAGAGGTGTCCCCTCCTGGTATGACAGGCACAGGGATGTGTTGCTGGGGGAAACCTGGCATTTACCAGTGGATAAACCCAGTTCCTCCTCCAGTGACCATATGTGCAAGGGCAAAGAGTTGGGGTGTTGTAGGACAGTGCTTTGTGCTGAATGACTCCTGGCTGTGAGTAGCAGAGTCAAACCTCTTCAGAGGAACATGGGGTAGCCAGAGGTGTTTCATCATTCTCACATCCTCAGCTTTTGCTTCATGGTCCCAATGCCAAGGCCACTGCACTGGACTGGGCAGGGTAGGGCAGGGCTGTGCCTGCCCCACAGGGAGTGTGCAGCTTCGTACCAGGGCTGGATATGGTTTAATTCTCTGCTGAAATATCCATCTGATGGAAATGTTTTTATCATCTCTTTCCTATCACTTACTAAAGAGTTGGTAAGTCATTTTCTCTCCACTGAACAGCCCCACATGCCTTCTGTGTTGGCAGCTCTACTAGTTTGCCTGCTAGAGCTGGGCAAAGGTGACTGGTACTGTGCAGAGTAAAGAACTGGTTACTAGTGACATCTGGTGGTTGCAGTGGTCATTGCATGATACCATCTGTGGTATGATTGGTGATGCTCACCCTTGCCACCTGTGTAGAAGAGGTGGCTTGAGAATTCAAGCCAATGGTGAGAAATATCTTGATTGCATGCTTTCAGGAGGCTTGGAGTGGGTGAGCTGTACTGTGCCGTAAAGCAAGGAAGTGACAATCCAGTGGCCCTTTTTCTATAAGAAGCCAGGGTAACTTTGTACCTTATAGACTAACCAATGTAGATATATAACACAAGCTTTTGTGAGTTGTAGCTCAGTTCATCATGCTGAGTCAAGGTTTGCCTCAGTTAATTTGGCCTTAAAAAAAGTCCTGGTCTGGCCCCACTTCTGCTCAGGCTCTTGGCCCCTCTCCAGACTCCCTGAATTTGCTGTCAGGTATTGCTCTCTGCAGTGCTGTGCTGCCAGCACCTTTCTCCTCACTTTCCAGTCTGTGCTTCTCAATATTTGTCCTTCCTATTGGTCTCTCTTGTTGCCTGGAGCTCTAGGCCCATCCTCCTTAAGCCGTCCTCTGCCTTTGGACACCACTGACTGTGCTCTACAGTTCTTCCCCTCTTTTTGCATCTGTGAATCCACTCTCCTGTGGTTCTCCTCCTCACTCTCTTAGCTGTTCATTTAGTGAGTTCCCTTCATCCCCATTCCAGACCATGGTGGGGGCCCCACAGGGCTCCCTACGGAGCTCCTTTGAGTTCTCATCTCCTGTCCAAACAGAAACCTTGGCCAGCCTTCTGACCCCTGTCCATTCAACAGCTCAGTGTGTCAGAAACCTGCACGTGATCATCTCAGCTCCCATACCTGCTTTTGGTATTGCCAAAATAGTAGTACCACTATCCACTGTCACTCACGCTCATAACCCAGGCATGATGTCTTTGACCTGGGTTTCTTTGCAGATTTGCATCTGCAGGCCATAGCAAAATTCAGCCACTTTTGTACACAATACATCTCGTACTACAGATGTACTTTAAGGAGGATGTACTGTATCCATGCACAATTATACATCTTTATATGTATTTGTCAGGCTCTTAATTTTTATATTTGTATGGTGTTAAGAAGTGGAGAATTATGTATTCATTTAATAGGTACTTATGATTTTTTTTTGTTTCTGATTAGTGTCAGGCTACATTTGCATTGAAATCAGAATTTAGTTAAAATTTCACACACACAGCATTTTAAAACTTTTTAGTAGTTAAAACTCCTTGAAATGTGCTGGGTATTTATGGAGAAACAAGCATACCAAAATATTATTTAGCTTTAAGCCCTAACTAATTTAATAAACAGAAAAAGTATTATCTATAACTAGTAAAATTGAACTATTTCTTGCGACTGTGACCCTCAATTTTAGAACTAGTAGACTTTATCATCTAACACTTTTTAAATTCATTTGAATTATAAAACAGACTTTCTTGCTTTTTCCAACACCCAGTCTCTTAACTTAGACTGAACTTGTCATTAAATTGAAACTAGGTGAATATCTTGATGCAAAGAAAATATTCTCTGCATCTGCAGAAGAGGCGACTGCTGTCAAAGCTGGTTTGGCCATTCAACAAACTCTTATTCTGGGTGCCCAGTGCCTCCCATCTGCTGCTGACCTGCTTTAGAACATCAGTAGCAGTTTTGAACTGCATAATATTTTTAATTTAAATTCTGTCAGTAGATTATTAAGAGCTAAACTTATTACAGAGTTTTTTATAATTACAGATGTAATATTTAAAGAGTGTATTTTAAAAAGAAAAAGGATTACATTGTAATTTTTAAAAGAAGAAACCATTTAAAAAAAATGTAAATAACATTTAAAATACCCACTTTTAAACCTTTCTAAGAACCATTTTTTTTAAACCTGAGTACAACTGGTGCTGGCTATATTTCTTTATTCACCCACCCTAGCCATCTGCTACCACGTAGCTCTCACCTGCTTATGGCTTTCAGCTGTCCTAGCTACTCCCAGCCACCCTTTTACTGGGAAGGCTCTCACTTTCTTGTTGATTCTCTGCGTCCCTGCTTGGAAGTTCATAGATTCATAGATGTTAGGGCCGGAAGGGACCTCAATAGATCATCGAGTCTGACCCCCTGCATGAGCAGGGAAGAGTGCTGGGTTCAGATGACCCCAGCCAGATGCCTATCTAACCTCCTCTTGAAGACCCCCAGGGTAGGGGAGAGCACCACCTCCCTTGGGAGTCCATTCCAGATTTTGGCCACTCTAACTGTGAAGAAGTTCTTCCTAATGTCCAGTCTAAATCTGTTCTCTGCTAACTTATGGCCATTATTTCTTGTGACCCCCAGGGGTGCCTTGGTGAGTAGAACCTCACCAATTCCCTTCTGTGCCCCCATGATGAATTTATAGGCAGCCACAAGGTTGCCTCTCAACCTTCTCTTGCGGAGGCTGAAGAAGTCCAGGTGCCCCAGTCTCTCCTCATAGGGCTTGGCCTGCAAGCCCTTAACCATACGAGTGGCCCTTCTCTGGACCCTCTCCAG
>NW_005842890.1:445186-463310 GCF_000455745.1 Alligator sinensis
CCACCAAGCAGGTCATTTCCTAGGCAGTAGGTATGCTGGACATTTTTCCTCCCTAGGTGCAGCACTTTGCATTTCTCCTTGTTGAATTGCATTCTGTTGTTTTCTGCCCACATGTCCAACCTGTCCAGGTCTGCTTGTAGTTGTTCCCTGCCCTCCGGTGTGTCCACTTCTCCCCACAGTTTTGTATCATCCGCAAACTTGGACAGAGTACACTTCACTCCCTCGTCCAAGTCGCTCATGAAGACATTAACGAGTATCGGTCCAAGGACTGAGCCCTGCAGGACCCCGCTGCCCACACCCTTCTAGGTTGACACTGACCCATCTACCCCCACTCTCTGGGTATGACTCTCTAGGCAATTTGCCACCCACCGGACTGTGTAATCATCCAAGTCACAGCCTCTTAATTTGCTCACCAGTATGGGATGGGATACCGTATCGAAGGCCTTCCTGAAGTCTAAGTAAACAATATGTACCCCTACTCCTGCAACCAGGCGTTTTGTAACCTGGTCATAAAAAGAGACTAGATTAGTCAGGCACGATCTACCTGCTATGAACCCATGCTGGTTTCCCCTCAGCATAATTTTTCCGGCTGGGCTCTCATATATGAGCCTTAATAATCTTTTCAAAGACTTTGCCAAGGATGGAGGTGAGACTGATTGGCCTGTAGTTGCTTGGATCCTCCTTCCTCCCTTTCTTGAAAATAGGGACCACACTGGCTCTTTTCCAGTCCTCCGGGACCTGGCCTGTGTGCCAGGAGTGCTTAAATATTCTTGCCAGTGGCTGTGCAGTGACATCAGCCAGTGTCTTCAGTACCCTCGGATGGAGCTCATCCGGACCTGCTGACTTAAATGCATCCAGTCCTTCCAAGTGACTCTGCAACATCTCAGGGTCAATGCTTGGTAGTCTGGCACCCTGCTGTTGCCTCTACAATCCCATTGTGAAACTTGTCTTGCCCCTCATTTAGGAACACCGAGGCAAAGAACTCATTGAGGAGTTCAGCCTTGTCCCCTCTGTCTGTCACCAATTGCTTTTGCCCATTCAGTAGTGGTCCTATACTGCCCTGGGCCTTCCTTTTACTCCCTGTATATCTGAAAAACAGTTTGGCATACTGTGTTTCATAAAAATAGTTAGAGTAGAAAAGATAAATGCCCCTTCCCGCTCTCTGCACTGGTGAAGGACCCCAATCAGCCAATGGCGAATGAAAGGCCAGATGCATGAGTGCTCTCGGAGCAAGGGAAAGCATCTAGGAGGCAGAGTGCAGCTGTGGAGCCAGTCCATGTCCATCAAGCTAGGCCAATAGGCTCACATTTGTGATTCTGCTGTTGTGCTGCTAGAGGCAGGGAAGAAGACAGCTTGAAAGCTAAGTGAGTCCTGTACATAGACCTGCAGAAAGCAGAAGGTAAGCTGGGAGTGTATATCAATGTCTTAATGGCTCAAACAAATAGCTATAGGGCTTGTGTCATTCTCTCCAAATTAAACCTTGCAAACCCAGGCAGTTTAGAATTCAGGTTATATATAAAAGAAATGTAAACATGCTGAGACCTGGAAGCACCCAAACAACCTGATCTTGAGGCAGCCCAAAGAGATAAAAAGCTCTAGTGTCTCCCTAAAGCAGTCAGGTTAACACTGGACAAAAGTGCCATGAAACCGAATCATCCTGGTGCAGTTACTTTCGGGCGCTGCTGCAAGAATGCAGGGTGCAGTGCAAGCTGTGCCTGTGGATTGGGAGCATTGAGGAAGGGGCAGAGTATGGCAGGTGAGTTGTGCTTTGGGGGTTGTGGGGGAGGGTGGAGTGGGGGCAGTGTGGGCTGTGGTGTAGTATGGCTGCTACTTCCATTTCCCTGAATGACACTTGCTTTGTTTTGACACCAGTGACACTGCCAGCAACGATCATGACTTCGTCTGTGCCAACCACTGTGGGAGGCCACATGATGTACCCCAGCCCACACGCAGTGATGTATGCCCCCACGTCTGGTCTCACCGATGGTGGGCTCGCAGTCCTCAATGCTTTCTCCCAGGCACCATCAGCAATGCAGGTCTCCCATGGCCAAGTCCAGGAGCAGGGTAAGGTAGACAGGCAGTACTGCTGCTTTGTCTGTAGCAAGCAGCCTGTCCTGACAATCTTCTGTACGTACAATACACTCGCTTGTGAGACATGAATGGGGTTTCTGAATGCGTAATGTTAACTTGTTTCCCTTTTGTATGAGCTGCCTCAATTTAAAAATGGGCCCTTAAAGGAATGCTGCTGGTGGAGGCTTTTGGTCCTGAATGCTATCGACTTGTCTTGCATTTCTGGACTGATTGGAAGAGTTGGGTAGGCTTGAGGTACAGGGTGCTCTGTGGATATTCATGGTCATTTCCCCATTCTTCTTCATAACCAAAAGCTCCTCCTGTAGCAGAGGCTGAGAGAGTGTGCTTTCTTGCAGAGAAACTCAAAGAATTTGTCACCTCTCCCATTAGTTCTCTGTGAGACTCATGCCACAGACTGCTTTAGATGACCACTGTTTTACTTCCCCTGCTGCTTTCTGCTTCCTGGCGGCATAGGGGATCGCTGCCTTCCATGAAGGTGAGCCAGGTTTTCTAAGAACAGTCTCTCTCTATCTTATCCTATTGAGAAAAAGGGGTGTGGTCAGCAGTAAGGATAATTATTGAATGGGTTTCTGTGAAGATTTTGTGCTCCAGCCTCTGGTGAAGGAGCAAGTTTCATTTGTGAAGAATAATCACAAAAAATGACTTTACTCTTAAAAATATTTTTTCAAAAACTACCTAGCACAGTAAAGTAGTGTTTGTGGTCCTCAGGTTGCCCTGAAGAATGGAGACTCTTTTTTTTTTTTTTTTTTTCAGTGCTTCTGGGCTTGGCTGCCACATGGGCCTAGGAGGAATATTTTTCTGCCCTTGTTGGTATAGGTTTCTTTCACGTTCCACAGAAACATTGGTTGTTGGATGCAGTCAAGGCTGGGTTTTTTACTAGTGTGCCAGCACTCTTGCTGGGACTAAAAATCCCAACAGTTCCTAGCTAGATGGTTTTGTTCCTCTGCTCAGGTCAGACCAATGGCTACGTGTGGGATTAGGAAGGAATCTTAGTCCCGCGATTGAATTGGTATGCACTGTGTGGGTTCTTGCCTTCTTCTGTAGCAGGAAACCTGGTCCTCTTCCTTGGATCTCTGAAGTATATTTTAACAAACTACTTCCTGTCCTTGCTGTGGCAGGACATAAGCAGTTCCCTAGTCCCCTTGCTTGACCTGTGGCAAGTCAAAGGATGTTTTTGATGTTTCAGGCACTTGTCTGATACTTGTGCTGGGGTGGGGGTTGCAAAGTTTTTAGTAATAGGTTAGGTAAGCACTTGTATAGAGTGTTGTAGTAGGGAGGCAAGCAAGGGGTTGGAATAGATGACCTCCAGCCCTACATCTCTCTGTTCTTATGAAATCCATTCCTAGGGAGAGGGACTAGAGAAGGGATGGACTCTGACCTGCTGTTTGCAGGATAATGGGAAGGGCAGGCAGGAGAGGAGCACTGGGACATATCACTTGCCAGTTTGGAAATGCAAAGCAACAGTACACTCACGGCCAGCTCCCATATGGCTGGCTGCTCCTGCACTGCACCAGAATGTTGTTGTAAAGTAGCCAGTCTGTATTGCAGAATCAAGCCCCAGAACATTTGAACAAGATCATCTTTAGCATGTAAAACAGAAGTTTTAAGGTTACACTTAAAAATAGCTTGAGCAAGTTAAGGTAAGAAATCCTGGATGAAGACAATGCAAGAGCCCAAGTGATGTCATACCATGTCATGTAGTTCTGCTTTAAGGCAGTGTGGGGTCAATGTTTTTGGCAGGCATACCATGAATTAGTCTCATGCCCTCCCCAAGTGCTGCTCTGATTGATCCCTTTCTGCTACCCAGTCTGCTACTTTGCTTTCAGCTTCCTCCCCATTGCTTTCTGCCCGATCTGCTGCTCTGTTTTTTACTCCCTACCCTATCTGCCACTGTGCTGCCTGTCCCCTCCCCAGTCTGGATGCCACACACCTGTGCTGCAGGTTGGCCATCCCTTGTTTTAAGGTATGTCAGACACTGTGTCATCATAGGATACTTAAGGCTGTCTAAGGGGACAGAAACATGCACACCCAGGGCAAGTTTCAGTGTCTTATGCATTGCAGTGATGCTGGTATCTGTATTGGAGATTCCCTCTGTGGAATCTCCTCATAGTCTCCATCCAGGGCATTGCAATGACAGCTTTTGTGCCACTTCTATTACTGTTAAATCCTATTGAACATTGTCCTGGTGTGTACCTATTCCCTCTTCTACAGGTCTGTGGATTGTTAGTGAGTAGTGATCGGAGGGATCTGGGAGTGGAGTGTCTGGAGAGGAATGTGGGATGGCAGAGGTGCTAGTCAGCCTGGACAGCTATTCACTAAGTTCTTTCCTGCCTGTATTGTGCTGAGCAGTAATCTATGTTGCTGCTGAGATGGATGGTTTCATTCCTTGCTTTTCCTCTCTGTCTTTGGCAGGTGGAGTCCCACAGGTGTTCCTGACAGCCCCATCTGGCACAGTTCAGATCCCAGTCCAACTTCATCAGGTAGGCACAGAACATGGCATATTTATATGGCCCCCAGAGTAGGTCTGTGGGTGTGTGTGTCCATCTTGTCCCCAGATGTCTCAGTCTGTTGCTCTGTTAGCCCTGTGTATTTCTTCATCCTTCACCAGCTGCCTCCAGTCGGCAGTGCCTGGGAATATTCCCCAGGCAGGTCTGTTTTTAATCCCACTTTGTCCTTCATGCTTCCCATGAGTAGGGGAGGACCTGGATGGATCTTAATACTATGTGCGCAGCCAGAGATCACTGCTAAGGGCATATCTTACCTTTTAATATTGCTCAAGCCCTTCCTGGCTGGAGGGAGAATTCCTGAAAGGCAGCATTAGCAAAGGAAAGGGCTTGCCCTGGCATTAACACTGCAACTCTGGCTAGATGTTCCCCTACTGCACAGAAGCAGTGCTTCTCTTCTGGCCCAGGAGGTATATTGGCCTCAGAGAAAAGGGCTGAAGCACCATTGGCATGCTGGACCTGGTAGAGAAGTTGCTGCGTGGAACTTTGTGTGGGTCGTCAGAGCCTGAACTGCTATTAACGCTCTGACTCTGGTGCACTCTGGTTTGAGACCAATGTCACTCCCCTGGTGCTCTCCCATTTATTCTCTCTCTAGATGGCTGTCATTGGCCAGCAGACCAGCAGTGGCAGCAACCTGACGGAGCTGCAGGTGGTGAATTTGGACACATCACACAGCACCAAGAGTGACTGAGAGCCCTGTCGCGCCTGGCCCTGGAGCTGCAGCAGCTGCTGCCAGCCTCAGGCTGTACTCAGCTGTGATGCTTGTCATCAGTTCTGAGACTGGCAGTGATTCCCTTCCATACAGACTGCATCACTTATTTATTGTTGCCTTTTTCACATTTCCTTTACACATGCACAGACATCTACACATACACACACTGCACAGACATAGACACACACACACGGCCACAGGATCCATAGGAAGCGGCTGAGTTGGGCTGTGCGGAGGTTGGTTGCATTTGGACATGTTTACTGTGCTTTTCTCACTCCAGCCAAAGAAACTCGTCTCCTGAGGGGAGCTTGCCCTGCGGTGTAAATAAATACCTGGTATCTGTTAGCAGATGGGAGCCCTGACTCCCTGCGGTATGTTCAGGAATCTCTATGTTGTGTTTGCCATGAGTATTAGAGCCAGGAAGGACACGACTCAGTGACAGGTGGTTGGGGTGCAGTGGCAGCAACCGCTACCCAAGGGAACTCTTGGCTGTCAGCTGCCCTGTGGCTCTATGCCAGGAATGACCAGGCATTGTCTCAGGGCAGGTGGGTCCAGGCTGTGCCGCTGGCCTCAGCAATGTGCCTTGTCAGTCCATGTGACACGTCTTGGCCACAGCAGTAGGCTTCCTCTGTGCTTTGAAGTTTGCAGTGGAGCAAAAGCAAGTGAGCTGCTTCCAGTGAGTGCTTAAATGTGCATCTTGCTTCCACAGCCAGGAGGAACATGACTGTCAGCAGCAGCTTTTGCTGGAAGGGTGGTTGGGATGATATTCTGTTCCTGCTCAGGTGGCAGCACAGGTGTTAGGCCCAGGGGCACAGCCTACATGACACAGAGCAGCCCCCCAGTTGTAGTTGAGTATGGAAGTGTATGAGGGTGCACTGTCTCTTAACCTTGGACCTGGAACTGCCATTCCTAGTACACACTATAGCAAGCCTCTTGCACATCAACTGCAATGACAGTGGTCTTGTGCCAGTGGGTGTCCTCCAGGGGGGCTGTGACCCAGTGCACTGCACTTTCCTCCCAGGAGACTGGCCACATTTGGTTTGCTTGGGGTTGATGCTAGGAGGAACTGAGCTAGAAGCAGAGTGGCTTAAAAGTTTTCTGCTATGAAGGTGTCTTATTCTCTCTCCAAGGAAGTTGTTCTTATGCCACCTAACATTAGCCAGCTGTCTGGGAGCAAGGTAATGTGAACTGGCCTTCGCTCTTCTCCAAAGGCCCTGCAGATGGGCATTCTTTGTATTGTGGACATCTCCTCATCCTCCATTAGCCAGGAATGCAACTGTGTACTCAAGGAATGGGCTGTCTGTTAGGCAGTGGGAACTCAGGTTGCAACTCATGAGGGCTGTTCTTCCTGCATGCTGAATCAAGTGAGGTGTGTGCCCCTGACATTGCTTGTCTTCTGAAGGGAGCAGTACAACAGCCTGATTGCCTCCCTGCTGACAACAATACGTGCTATGGGGAGGTGGTTCTGCTACCCTTAGTGAGTTCTGAACTACTGCTCTTAACCTGAGGTGGAGAAAACAGCTTAAATGTTAAAGGGAAAACCTTCAGGAGCAGCTGGACAGCATTGCTGGGGCAGCAGGAGGGGCCTATTGTAGATTTCTAGGGCACCTGTCCACAGTTGTGAGACACCCTGGGCAGCAGAGGAACATTTGTATGTGCTTTGTTCATACTGATGGAGCAGGAGAGGGGAGGATTTGCAAGGAGGACCTCTCCATTCTGGCCAGGGAGAAGAAGATAAAGTTGCAGTGAATGGCTTTGCGGCCCTGCTCCCTAGCAACATCTTTGGAGAGAGAGGAGGCTGCAGACTCCTTAGGGAAAGAAGCAGCTACTGTAACTTTTTTTTTTTTAAATTAAAGACAAAAGAAGCCTTGAAAAAAAAATGACTTTATTTTTCTAAGTGTTAAACTCAGTATTTATGTAATTCTTAAAGGAATAAAAGTCTGGCTCCTGTACAGTTTTCATGGGGTTTGTACCACAGGGAGGGGGGAAAGGGACAGGAAGGGGCCTTGCTTTTTGATTTGTATTGTAACCTTTGACATGTTCCCTTATGCATTAGCGTTTAAGCTGCTATTCTTGCCCCGCCTGCCTGACGGGTGCTAGGAATTGAATTGGAGCCAGCCAGAGGCCAGCTCAGCTTTGCTGGATGGTCCTACTTTCCTCGCACCCAGCTGTTCCGTGTCACTTCTGCCAGGACTTCTGTTCCACAATCTGACCAAGCAGCTGCCCTGGATCAGCCCATGTGATTAGCATGCATATTAGGCAGCAAACCAAATTCTGGTTCTGATGGAGCAAGCAGTGGCATCTGAGCTCTGCTTCCACTTGGATGGGTGGGCAATGTCAAGGAGCAACATAACAGAAGGGAAGGAGCACAGCTGAGAAGGGTCTGTCCCATTGGACAAATCTAGTAGAAACGTGGCTGATGCAGGGTGCCTAGGTACCCTAGAAGACTGCAGTGGTCTTGGATACCTACAGTCATTAGTTGGCCAGAACTGAAAGGGCTCTTAGTCATCAGTACATAAAGCCGAGAAAGGGATAATAGGACTGTACTGAGATCTCCATAATACTGTCATCAGCCTGGAAAATAAGTGCTTCCAAAAGTGTGTTCCTGGGAGAGCTTCAGGAGGGAGTTTCAAATATACCTGTGAAGCCTTAATTTTCCCTGAGTTGGTTGGGAGGTGAATGCCCAGCCTTGAGGTTTTTGGTAAGGAAGATGTTAAGAGTTTACGTTGTGCAGCTCTTCTGTTCCCTGCTGCCACTCTGTGCCGCAGGAGATGAGCTCTGCCTCCCAGCAGAAGGCCCTTGGCAGTCTTGGTAGATGGGTCTCTCACTTCAATCCTTTTTTTCAGAAGAGAAACTGTTCATGATTTTGACTCCAAGCCTCTCCCTCACTAGTTTCAGCCCCAGCCTTCTCATTGCATTCTACTCTGGTGATCTGAATAGGGTCTTTCCCTGTCAAGGGCCTGGGCTTTCTGGGTACCTGCATAAAGAGCTACTCTTCTCTCTCTCATTTGCACTGAGAAGCTTCCTGGAAACTTTCAAGTTAGACTTTCAGATCACCTGTCTGTGGAGATCCTGCCTCCAGTCTGTAGCTGGAGCCAGTAAGGGGGCAGAAGCCAAGGAAGAACTAGTTTTCAGTAGAGTACAGGAAGGTAGTGATACCAAGGCCTCCCTAGGAGAGATGTCCATGGAACAGGCCCACTCTTCAAGGCAGTGGATCTTCTTGCAGCTGGAGAGGAAAAGGGCAAGGGTTGTATTTGGAGACTATACCAGGACATAACCATTGTGCTCATGTGGCTTTTCTTGGGTCAGTGCTGTGAAACTCAGCCCTTGGCAGTGTATGGAATTAGATTATTAAAATTTACCTGCCACTTCAGGAAATAATCACCCCCATGATCTTAGCCCCCTTCCCACCCACCCTCTACAAAAGACAAATGCAGGTTAAACGCTAATGTTGCATTTTATTTAATGTGCGAACTTGTAAGAACACTTGTGTATCAGGGATGAAATGGCATTTACTGTGTGGTGACATTTTTAGTTCATTTTAGAGATTGTTTTTGATTTTGTGTGTGTCTGAGCGTGTGCCTGTCGCAGAGGGTGGGGGGAGGGTTGTGTGTGTGTGTGTGTCTGTGTGGGGGTTTTTTTGTTTTGTTTTTTTTAAGTTTCCAGGGTTGTGTTTCTGGAAGGATGTGGAAGTAATCACAGTACTATGTACAGAGCCTTCTTTTGTATTAAAAAATACTTTCAATAAATGTATCATTTTGTGCACAGATCTGGTTGTCATATATGTATGTATGTGTTGTCATGTGTGTATATGTGTGTGTGTGTGTGTGTATATGTCCTTTTCTGCTGAGTTGCTGCTTAGCCAGTTGGTTCCCAGCCTGTGCCAGTGTATGGGATTGTTGTCCCAAGTGCAGGACTTTGCACTTGTCCTTATTGAACTTCATGACACTGCTTTTGGTCCAATCCTCTAATTTGTGGAAGTCTCTCTGAATCCTAGTCCTAACCTCCAGGGTATCTACTTCCCACATCTTGGTGTCATTTGCAAACTTGCTGAGGGTACCAGATCATTGATGAAGACATTGAACAGAACTGGTCTTTGGACTGACCCCAGGGGCACTCCACTTGATACTGGCTGCCAACTAGACATCAAGCCATTGATTATTCCCCTTGGAGCTTGATGATCCCGCCAGTTTTCTATCCACCTTACAGTCCATTCATCCACCCCATACTTCCTTAGCTTGTTTGAGAGAGACCATATCAAAAGCCTTGCTTAAGTCAAGGTATATCACATTCACTGCTTTCTCTGCATCCAGAGCCAGTCATGTCATCACAGGAGGAATCAGATTGGTCAGACATGACCTGCCCTTGGTGAATCTATGTTCACTGTTTCTAATCCCCTTCTCCAAGTATTTAGAAATGAATTCCTTTGAGAACCTGCTCCAATTTACCAGGGATTGAGGTGAGTGTAATTCCTTGGATTTTCCTTCTTCCTTTTTTTAAAGATGGGCACTGTATTTGCCCTTTTCCAATCAAACTTTATCTCCCAACTGCCACGAGTTTTCAAAGGTAATAGCCAGCAGCTCTGAAATCACATTGGCCAACTCCCGTGGCACCCTCGAGTGCATCACATCTGGCCCCATGGACTTGTACATTTCCAGCTTTTCTGAATAATTCCTAACCTGTCTTTTGCCATGGTCAGTTGCTGTCCTCATCCCTAGACTGTACTGCCAAATGCAGTAGTCTGGGAGCTGATCTCGCCTGTGAAGACGGAGGTGTAAAAGGCATTGAGTATTTCAGCCTTTTCTGCATCATCTGTCACTAGGTTGCCTCCCCCATTCAGTAAGGGACCCATACTTTCCCTGATCTTTCTCTTGTTGGTAGCATACTTGTAGAAACCCTTGTTACCCTTGCTAGCTGCAACTCCAGTTGCACTTTGGCCTTTCTGATTTCATCCCTGCCTGCCCAAGCAATACTCTTGCACTCCTCCCTAGTGTTTGTCCAAGCTTCCACTCCTTGTAAGCTTCCTTTTTGTGTTCAAGCTCATCAAAGATGAGCTGGTCTTCTGCCATACTTGCTAGTTTCCTGTATATTGGGATGTTTCATTTCTGTACCCTCAGTAAAGTTTCTTTAAAATACAACCAGCTGTCCTCTGTCTGGGCTTTTGCCTATCAGTTCCTTGAGTGAGTTGAAGTTTGATTTTCTGAAGTCCAGGGTCCTTACTCTGCTGCTCTCCTTTCTTCCGTCAGGATCTCAGAACTGGCATACAGACAGCAGAACAGATGGCTGAACCGAGTCATCTCATTGTTGCTGCTGCCCAAGTTGCCATTGGCTTCTACATCCCCCACCAATTTTTCCCTGTTTGAGCAGCAAGTGAAGAAGAGCACACCCCGCAGCTGGCTGTGCCAGGCAGCTGTCCCCAATACTCTCCAAAAATGTCTTGGATTTCCTGTGCACTGCTGTATTGTCCTCCCAGTGAATGTCAGGGTGACTGACGTCCCCCATGAGAACCAGAGCTTGTGATTGGGAAACTTCTGCTAGGTGTTCTGAAGAGAGCCTCATTCTGGTCTGGTGGTCTATAGCAGCCTCTCCCCACCATGCCATCACCCTTGTTGCTCTCCCGTGACCCTAACCCAGAGACTTTCAATAGGTGGCCCCATCTCCCAGCTTCATACTGGTGCACTGAACAATCATGGGGCTCTTATGTACAGCACAACTCTTCCTCCTTTTGTCCTGTGCCTGTCTTTCCTGAACAACTTGTACCCATCCATGACAGTACTCCAGTCATGTGAGCTATCCTACCACGTCATAGTGCTGTGACTGAGAGCAGGTCCAGTTCTTACTGCTGGCTTCCCAGGCGCCATGCAGACACCTCAGGTGACTAGCCCATTGCCCTACTTTTATCAGGAAGAATGAGGCCTCCCTTGTTGCCCCCTCCTACTTGCTGTTCTTCCATGTCTCCCGCTTCCCCTTACCTCAGGGCTTTGGTCTCTCATTTCTCCTCCCTCCCCCGCCCCAGTTTAAAGCCTTCCTAGCGGCCTGCACACATGCCTCTTAGGTCAGGTGGGTCCCGTCTCTTCCCAGCAATCCTGTTTTTTGGAACTACGTCATGTGGGCGAAGAAGCCAAAGCTCTGCTGGGTATAGTGGGCGTGGGAAGGGTGCCAGGCGGCGCTCCCGCACGTACTGTCCCACAAGAACTCCGGCCGGGGCCGGGCTGCGCGCCGGACTGGCGCTGGACGCCACTGAAGCGAGAAACATCCGGCGCAGGGCGCATGCGGGCGGGTGACGTTCACCTCTGTCCCTAGCCCCGCCCACAGCGGCGGCCCAGTGTGCGCGTGAACAGCGGCCGAGTGCCGGCGCAAGGGGAGCCGCGCGGGCCCTGGGGTAGGAGCGGAGGGACCCGTTGCCCTGTCCCGGCCGTAGCTCCCCCCGGCAGCGCGGCCTGAACTCTTCCTGGAGTCTGTCGAGCTGCCCTGAGTCTCGAAAGCAGCCGCAGGCACCCCGCCTTGTGCCAGGGGGGAGGGGCGTGGGCAGTGTCGGCGCCCAGCTGCTGCTGCGGGAGTAGGCCGGCTCCGGGCAGCCGCGGGGCTCCCTTGATTCCAGGGAGGCGGGGAGAGGCAGAGCAGCCGGTTCCTCAGCACGGCAGGCAAAGAAAAACGTGGGGCGGTGTCACTGGGTAGTAGTAAGGTTGGGGGGCACCCAGCAGAGCGCCAACTAGCACCTCTGCTGCAAGGACAGGCTTGTTTGTTGTGCCAGCCACAGTGTGCAAGGCCTAGCAAGCGAGGACTCTTAAGCCGCCCTCAGGGAGTCCACTAGAAGTGTAATAATAGATTAACAAGGGGAGAGATGAGGGGGTGGGAGTAACAGATGCAGGCTAACAACAAGGGATCCAAGAGGCTGGTCAGTGCCTCTGTGATTGAGTCTAAGGAGCCAGTGGATGCTGCCCAGTGAACAGTGAGGTGTGCAGAGTAACTGGAAAATGGAGGTGGGCATGTGCCTCTGCTGACAAGGGGCAGATGTGAGGCATGTCTATGAAGTGCATCAGGCCACTGCAAAAACAGGCAGTAGGTTGTTGCAATGTACTGGAATGATCCAAGGAAGAGGACCAGGCCCTCTGCTACAGAAGAAGGCAAAAACCCACACAGCAATGCTGATTTGACTGGGGTAAAATTCCTTTCTGGTCCCAAAATGCAGCAACTGGTAAGATTCTGAGCAGAGGAGCAAGAACCTCTAGTTGGGAGCATTTGAGATGCTAGTTGGGAGCATCATGCGTGTGTGCATGATCCCTGTGTGTGGCCTGCCTCTGTGAATATAAAGTGCCATTTACCCTGAAGGCTTTCTAAACCACCCTCTATGGCTGTGTGGAAAACCTCTCTCTCTACTGTAATTAAGGAGAAATAGAAGAGAGTGGTTATTTGT
Source organism: Alligator sinensis (assembly GCF_000455745.1). Lineage (NCBI taxonomy): Eukaryota > Metazoa > Chordata > Crocodylia > Alligatoridae > Alligator > Alligator sinensis. Next base: position 457,911 of record NW_005842890.1, read on the forward strand.
CAGATCTTCTGTATATTCCCATCCATGAGCCTTTGTAAACATCCTTTCTAGTCTGGGTTCATATTTCTCCCAGCAATGTCCCAAAGTCCTCTAATGTCATAGCATGGGCACAAGGGATGGGGGTGGAGAAGCATTCTTTCTTTTCATCTATTTTCTCTCTTCTCATGTAGTAACTATTTCAGCAGGAACTTCAGCACATCCTGATCAAAATAACCAGTCTTTACCACACCTAACACCCAGTGCTTCTGAGAAAGGTGAAATGTGGTGCTGCTTATACGTGTGTAAAGATAGTGAAAGTGTAGTCCTGCAGGGACTGGAAGCTAGAGAGCAGGACCTCATGGCAGCTACAGAAGAGAAAGTTTTCAGAGTCTGGACAGCATCAGGGCATCCACCTTAGAGAGTAAAGGCCTGTATTATCTTTGGGCAATAGTGCAGAAAGCAGACATGAAGTGTATGTGGAAGGAGAGTTTGGGTTAGGCAGGCCTTGAAGTTATAAGCAGTGGAAGAAAAGAGCAAGAAAATCATTTCTGCTTGGAAATTTAGAAAATAAAGTTGAGGTAGGTCCCATTTTGAGTGGAGAAATCCACCAGAGAAAGAACTTATGTAATTTGGCAACATCTGTTTATGAAGTGGATCATCAGGGCTTGGACGTGTCCCTGCCCAGTTGATCTACTGTATTGGCTGATATCTCCCATTGTCCTGCAGGGTTCATCCCTGCTGCTCCTGTGGGAAAATGCTGGGGACCAGTCTCTGCAAATGGGGAAGCCCTGGGTTTTCTCATTTGTGCAGATGCATCGGGATTCTTTGGCAGGGAATTACCTGGGCTGTGTATCAGGCTGCTGCATCCTGACTCAGGGTGGCTCTCTGCAAATGGGAGCCCCTGACTGGTGCTCTCGTGGCTTCAGTTGCTTGATCCTGTATACCAAGAGTGGGCAAAATGTAGCCTGTGGACCGGATCTGGCCCTCCAATTGATTAGTAGGCATTCTGGTTTTCCTTGATAAAAATTGCAAATTCTCTGATTAAAAAACGCAAAATCCATGATTAAAATGAAAGGTCACTGTGTTTTTCTTGATATATTTATGGTTTGGAAGCCTACCAGTGCCTGAATTGTGATAACAAAATAAATTCTAAATACCCATACATTTTGGTATTTGATTTTGGGTTTTTTATCATGGAAAATCATAGCTCCCCGTGCTTCCTTAGCTCACAGAATGCAGGTCCAGGCATCTCACTCCCAAGCCAAAGCCCCTCACTCCCCACCCACAGCTGCTCTGGCCCTGCTGGTGCCCTTCACTTCCCTTCCCTCCCCCCCCCCGCCCCCCCAAAAAAACAACCCCCCCCCCAAAAAAAAAAACACACTTTGGCCCTGATGGTGCCTCTCACTCCCCCCTGACGGCTGCCTCCAGCTCTGCTGGTGCCCACCCCACAGCCCTGCTGGAGGAGGTCCTCAGTTGCCAGGGCTGCAGAGCCAGGGACCTGGGTCTGCAGCCCCCTGCCCCCAACAGCAGTGCCTGAGCCCTGGCTGCCGCCTGCAGTAGGCAGCAGCTCCTGCAGCAGAGTGAAGTCCAGAGCCTGGCCACCGCCCCCTCTGTCCTGCCTGCTGCCTGCCTTCCTGCTGCAGGCTTGTGTAGGGGTTGGGGACGGCTCCCCACCGATGCATGCTTTCCTGGGGAAGCAGGATCTGTGTGCAGGGTGCCCCCCAGATCTATGCGCGGGGTGGGGCAGGGGTAGACGTGGGTTGCCTGCTGCAGGCTTGGGCTCCCCACCCTACTGCCCTCCTCTGGGGCCTCCCCAGCGCAGCAGGTGCAACTAAAGGTGCACCGATATATGGGTGGTATGTTAGATCAGCATGAAGAAATTAATATGATTGGTTATCAGCTTTTTTTGGCTAGTATAGCTGATGTACTGATAAATGCTACATGCATGCATGCAGCCGGAAATACAGCTGGACAGCATGGAGAGCAGCGCCTGGCTGATAAGTCTGTGGGGGATGGAAGGGGGTGGGGAGGTGGATTGAGGCCCTCACGGTGATGGAGAGAGAGGGGCAGGGGCAAGGGCAGGTGCTGCCTAGCCTGGGCAGTGAATGCGACCCCAGGGCTGGGAGTGGGACAGAGCTGCGGGTGGCTTGTCCAGAGGTACGGGGGGTGGGTGGCTCCTTGCTGCAGTGCACAACCCTGGGGGAGGAATGGGGGGCATGTGCCCCCTCCCCCCAGATTTGTGCATGTAGTGAGGGCAGGCTGCCTGCTGGAAGTTTGGGGCTGGGGGCTGTGCCGACCTCTTCCCGATGGGGGCTGAGCTTGGGGTGGGCTCAGCTCCATGGGGCTAGTGGTGGCGCTGCTGGGAGTGGGGCCTGCAGGGAATTTTGGGGTGTCCATAGCCCCCCAAGCCCTTCCCAGTGCCTTTCTCTCACAGCAGAGTGGCGTGCCCCTAGCTGGGGCAGTGCTGGGGGGGAGGTTGGGGGTCTATGACTGACCCAGGATTCCCCATAGCCCCCCTGCAGCCACCGCTCCCAGCACCGCTGCCACCACCAACTGCCCTGTGCAGCTGAGCCCTCCCCAAGCCCAGCTGCCACCCTCTCTGGCCTCCCCCCCGCCCCTGGGCCCAAGCCCACAGTGGGCAGCCTCCCCTTGCTTAGGGCCAGGGTGGGTTGAAGTGTGGCTTGGGGTGCCTTGGGTGGCAGCTAGATTGGGGTGGGGTGGAGTGGGGTGGTGCAGGGGATGGCACCTGTACAGCCCGAGTGAGCTCTGCTGCATGTTCCCCACCCCCCACTATATACAAAAGTAGGACTTTATTTTGACCTATTATGCAGTCACCTCTATATAGACGACTCAAAAACATATATCAGGACACCAAATATTTTTTTGAAATGAAATGAAAATACATGTTTGATATTTTTTTTTTAGTATATGATTTTCTTTTTTAATCTATAATTTGTTAAAATGATAACTTTTGAAAGATTTTGTGTGCAGGCCTTGACACCTCACCAAAACTCATTATGCAGTTCTGCAGCTGAAATAATTTAGACGACTCAAAAACATATATCAGGACACCAAATATTTTTTTGAAATGAAATGAAAATACATGTTTGATATTTTTTTTTTAGTATATGATTTTCTTTTTTAATCTATAATTTGTTAAAATGATAACTTTTGAAAGATTTTGTGTGCAGGCCTTGACACCTCACCAAAACTCATTATGCAGTTCTGCAGCTGAAATAATTTCCAATTCCTGCTCCGATTCAATAGCCAATATGCAGCCTGGCAGTTGATATCTTTGATATCTTAAATTACAACGATCTTTATATAGGTTTTTTTTTTTTTTTAAATAGCATCTTAAAAAATAAAAGATGATTAATAAAACAAATCAAATTTAAATAAAAAAAATCTAATATTTTTTTAAATATATAGAGAGAGATATATTAAGGTGGATAAAAATCAATGATTTTTAAAATAAAAAATCAGATTTTTTGATTTAAATGTATTTTTTACTTTTTGTTAAGATGTTTTAAAAAAATCAACCTATATAAAGATAATTTTAATTTAAGATATTCCATGATGATCTCTTTGAGCTTTAACATAAGGATTATAGCTTCTAATTATATACTATTTGAGGCAATATATTCATGTAACCTTTTTAGAAAAGTTTTATAAATAGGTCACAAAAGGCCATGTACTATATTAGGGGCCCAATCTTATGGGATTTCCCAAGGCTCCTGCATAGATTAATAAAAATTAAAGAAACCCACTCTGCTCAATGGGACTCAGTGCTCAGTCTAGAAGATCCCATTAAGCATCTCTGTGAACTGAGATTGTCTCTCTTTTCCAGTCTATGAATAAACGGGAAGAGGAAGGTGAAGACTGAGTTTGCTGTCTAACCCAATATTTCAAGTTTCTCATGTTTATGTAGCTGAAATAACCTATTTAATTTTTGTTAAAAACACATTTCACATTTATAACTAAAATAGTTTAAAAATAAAAAATACATATGCTTGTTTTGTTAAAATAATTATACATGTTTGTTGAGGAAAAATATCCAAAATACATAAGTGTGTTGTTTTAGTTAAATAAAACAATTTCAGTGTCTGTTGTTTTTGGTGATGGTTGTTGTGGTCTTCCCAATACAGCGTGGCAAAAATATTCCCCAAATAGCCATAATTAATTTAGTGAATTGGAGATAGCTTCCCAATGACTTTATAAGTACCTGCTTCAGTTAGCTTTGGTAAATAAAATAACCAAATCATAATTCAGTTTTCTGATGTAGCTGAATAATTAATCTGAAAAAATATCAAAATAAATCATTGCTTTAAAATGTATAGTGCGTTCCTTCTAAAAATGAAGCCTACAACTGAGAGAGAGAGAGAGATCGATCAGGGCTAGGCAGAGTCCAGCCTGCAAGCCATATCCAGCTGGTAGTGGACTTCATTGCCCAGCAGCCCCTGCCCGCATGGCTGGGGCCAGTTTTTATGAAGACCCCGCTCACTGCACGATGATAGCATGAGGCTGGGGCTGCCATGGAGACCAGCCCAAGCCACACTGGGCAGGGCATGCATCAGGGCAGGGCTGGGCAGGGGGCTGCTCTGAAGCCACTGGGATATTGTGGTGTGGGCAGCTCAGTCTGGGGCCAGGGCAGAGCTGTGATCTGCCGCTTGCATGCTCTGGGCATGGGCATGTAGGCAGCAGATTGTTGCTCTGTTCTGGCCCCTTGCAGCGGTGACAACATGGTCCCGAGCTGGGGCAAAGCTGTGATCCACTGCCTGCATACTCCTGTCCGGAGAGTGCAGGTGGTACGTCGTGGCTCTGCCCTGGCCCTGGACTAAGGTGCCCCTGCCGCAAGATCCCAGTGGCTCTGGAGCAACCCCCAGCCTTGGCCTGCCAGCGCAGCTGGGGCTGGTCTCCATGGCAACTCCAGCTTTGTGGTATCATAGCACAGTGGCTGGGGTCCACATGGACCAGCTGTGCTGGCAGGGGTTGCTGGGAAATGGAGTCCGCTGCTGGCCAGATCTGCCATTTTCATCACCCCTGATTTGTATCTATAGCTATATCTAGATATTAGAGGTGCACTGATACATCAGTCCAATATTGGATCGGTACTGATATAAAGAAAATTGGCTGTATTGGAAATCGGTCTGATGTGTGTGGCGGGCCAGTAGGGGGCGCTCCTGTGTTGAGCCGCCCACCTCCCTGCGCCTGACCACCTTCCAGGCTCCCAGGGGCTCCCCTTGCCGGCCGACCCCTTCCCCGGAGCACACCCGCTAGCCTGGGGTTCCCGCTGCCACCATCCAAGGCTCTGGACTCACTTCTGGCTCTGCGCACCTTGGAAAACACAGGCCTGATCGTCCAATGGGTACTAGACCCAATACAAGCACTTGGGGCACTTCCCCAAGTCAGGGGCTGATTAGG
>NW_005842890.1:468586-468900 GCF_000455745.1 Alligator sinensis
AGCATCGCCTCCCAGGCGCCAGGCTTTTGTCTGCAGACAAGGAGCGAGATCCCCGCCCTGAGGGATTCAACCCCAGCCTCTCAGGCTGGTGGAGACAGATCTCTGGAGAGGGGCACCGACGGGGGCATTTCTGCCACAATGTGGCCCATAATTTGGTCAGCAAATGCCCTTGTGTGCATTCATCTGCAGTGCAGCACTCAGGCAGTGAGGAGCAGAGCCTGGCAGCATGGAGAGCTGCCTTCAGCTGGTAAGTCTGTTGTGGTGGAAGGGTGGGGGAGGGAAGGGGCGTGGGGGAGGCAGATCAACCACCCTGC
>NW_005842890.1:470152-473982 GCF_000455745.1 Alligator sinensis
GGGGCAAGCAGGGTGCAGCTGTGGGCTGGAGCTGGGGCTGCAGGCACCCCAAATTTGGCCATAGCTCCCTCCCAGCTCTGCTGCCACTGCCTGCTTGGCACAGCCCCAGCTCGGTGTGTTGGGGGGAACGCAGGGGTTGAGACAGGAAGAGCTGGGGCTGTGCCAGGCATGCGGTGGTGGCACTGGGAGGGAGCTATGGCAAAATTTGGGGTGGCTGCAGCCCCCTCTGTAGCCCCTGCCCTGAGCCGAGCCCTGGAAAGAAGAGCCTGGCGCAGCCCTAGCTCCAACCCGCAGCTACAGCCCGCCCGCCTGCCCTGCCTTGCCCCACACAGATCTGAGGGCACATGTCCCCCTGTGCCCTCCTGGTGTGTGCACAGTGGCGGGAGCTGCTCCTTCCCCTGATGAGCCATGCCTCTGTCCTGTGCCTTGCCCCAGCTAGCCAGTGCCTGCCCCTGCTCCTGCTGTCTCCCCCCACGTGTCCATTCCCTTTCCACCACAATGAATGTACTAACTGGAGGCAGCTCAGAAGGGTGAGTGGTGAGAGTCCCAGCTGACCCGGGGTGGGGGGGAAATGCCTTTTTTGTTTGCTCAGTTGCTGTTTCCTACGCTTTCTAGGCATTTCCAAGGGCAGCTGTTACTATAATATAGGGGTAAGCAGTTATTTAGGCCTGAGGGCCATGCAGGGAGTTTTCACGAGGTGTTGCAGGCTATGTCAGCACCCCTTCCTATGGCTAGGTCAGCACCCCCTCCCACCATGGCTATTCACCAAAACTCCCTATGGGGTTTTGGGCGGGCAGGGAGCTTGTTCAGGTGCAGGACAGACGCAATCTGTTCCCTGCATGCCCTGCCCTGTGTCGGGGGTGCATGGGGGTGTGTGGAGGGGGTATGTGGTGTATGTAGGGAGGAGGGGGTAGCTGCCTGGGAGTCAGCTGGGGGTGCGGGGTTGCATTTAGCAGAGCTCACCTCAGTGGCTGCCCCCACGGCCCTCTGCATGGGGCCAAGCCCTGCCTGAGGTAGCCCATGCCATGCTCCTGCCCGCACCCACCAGCTGTGGCCAGCATGCAGCTTCTGGCGGGGTTGTTCCTAGTGTGGCTGCTACTGTGGATTTGATTTAAAGCAAATCAGTTTAAATAATGATTTAAATCATGATCTAAATCACTGGTCAGGAAGTCTCAATTTAATCATTGTTTTCTACAAGTAATGCATTCTTGTTATTTCCTTTATTCATTTAACTTCTTGAAACTTTGCACTTTTAGAGATAGGTAAAGTCTTGACTCTGTACACAAACTTGCAGAGAGACAATAGGGCTGATGGGTAGGTAATCAGGTCTGTTATTTTTCATCTCCATATATTGCTGTTAACAAGAATATTACCTCTGGAGAGACAAATCCACAGTTTGAGAACTGAAGCTAAGCATCACAGAGATGCTTAATGGGATCTTCTAGACTGAGTACTGTCCCCCATTGGGTAGAGTGGTTTTCTTTAATTTTTTCTAATCTATACGGGAGCCTCGGGGAACCCCATAAGATTGAGCCCATAATACAGTTCATGACTGTTGTGAACTATTTATAACATTTTTCTAAAAAGTTTACATGAATATGTTGTTTCAAATAGTATATAATTAGAAGTTATAATTTTTATTCCATGATGATATCTTTGAGCTTTAACATATCTTAAATTAAAACTTTCTTTATATAGGTTTATTTTTTTAAAAAAAGCATCTTAACAAAAAACCCCGATTAAAGCAAATCTGATGTAAATAAAAAAATCAGATTTTTTATTTACCTTTTTATTTTTATTTTTTTTAATGAAAAAAAATAAAATAAAATTGAGTTTTATCCACCCTAGCAGCTGCAGGCAGCTGGGCTCACATTGTCACTGGGAGGTGGGGGCAGAGCACTCAGCCAGCTGCAGCCACAGAGGGAACAGCCCCACCGGAAGCTGTACCTGCTGGCTGGGGCCCAAGCTGGCAGGACTGTTCCGTTCCCCTTGCCTCCAGGTGTGGCTGCTGCTCCTGCCTCTGCCACGCTGCTCTGGGTGGGCTGCGGGGAAGCTTCAGCTGAGTGGCTCCTGCCCAGTGCGTGGAGCTCAAGCTCTCACTCTGGCTGCCTTCCACCTGCTCTGCCTGCCCACTGACTGCTCATTGTGCTGGGTGAGCAGAGCAGGTGGAAGGCAGCTGGGAGCTAGAGCGGGAGCTCCACACACTGGGCAGGAGCCACCCTCCTGGAGCCACAGCGGAGGGGAGCAGAACAGCCCTACCAACTTGGCCAGCTCATGCAGTTTCTGGTGCGGACTGTTCCCAGTGCAACTGAAGTTGTCCAGGCTGCTCTGCTCCCCTCACCTCCAGCGGCAGCTTCTCCTCTTGCTTCTGCCCCTGCTGCTCTGCTCTGGGTGGTTGGATGGGAAGCTTCAGCTGGAGGTTTCAGTTTCCACTGGAGGTGAGGGGAGAGGAGCAGCATCCTGCTGATTACAGCCACACTGGGAACAACCCTGTCAGAAGTTGCACGCTGGCTGGGTCCTGGTCCAGTGACCACCAGCACCTGGTGGGAGGAGATGGGGCTCAGCCTCATGTGGAGCACTGCGGGGGCCGCTGTGGGCTCGATCCAGACAGTTGGTGGGGCCAGATCTGACCTGTAGTCCGTATTTTCCCCACCCCTGCTGTAATATCTCAAGTATGCTGGAGACCCTGCAGCTGATTAACAAAATAGGTTTTTCTCAAGGGTGGAAAGCTTGCTTTATAATAGTGACAGCTGGGTAATGCCAGCAGGTGGGAAGAATTGCTAGTGTTAACCCCAGGGGCTGGTAAGGAAGTTAACTCTGAGGTGACAGAACTAGAATAAACAAAAAGGTATGTCCAGAGCAGTGGTCCCTAGTGGTGCTCTGAGACCCTTTCAGGGGTGCTGTGGTGCAGGCACCATGACAGCTGCAACCAGGTGCAACTGCTCTATATACCTCATGCCCATCTAGAGAAGTCTAAAGCAGGCAGGAGCACATGGTTCTGCCACAGTCCTTCCTAGAAACAGGTGCATGGGTGGAACCCTCCTACATGCCTCTGTTTCTTGGGGGAACTGTTGGGGGTGGGGTGGGGGACACTGGAAAGGGCTGCAGCAAGATCAGGCATGCCTGCCTGTTGTAGACTTATCTGGCTATATACCAGGAATGTGAGGCAGTTCTTCCTGGCTGTGGTAGCAATACTCTGTTTGAGAACCACTGAGGTAAGCTGAAACAGTACAACAGTGTTTTTCAACTGGGGTACCTCCAAGTCAAAGGCAATTATGGAGGGGGATGCTGTGAATCTAAAATGGTTGAGGGACTGCTGGGTTAGCTAGCCAGTGATGCCTGAAAGAGGGGTGAGCAGCCTTGCCTCCTTTCCACTCCTTCCTTCTGTTAGCCCCCTTCTTTTATTGTAATTGAATCTACCCCAGCATCTGGTGTAGTATAGAAATGAGGATTTATATGCAGCTGAATTATCAGAAAGGAGTCGCCCTTTTTTTGGGAGGGGGCCCTGATGCAGGGCATATGATGAGGTTACCAGCCATGAGTAGCAAGTCAGAGGAGTTTGAAATGTAGAGGTAGTGGTAGAGTTGTTTTAGTCTGTGATTCTACATTTGGGCAGTCTGAGGTGATAATTCCTTGCTCTGGAAAATCTGCCCCTTTGCTCAGTACCAAAAAAATTGCAGATTATTTAAGTGGAATTCAGGGAGTAGCAGCAAGAATGTTTGGGGAGGCTGATAGAATTGATTTATGCAGAGAATTTGCTATATATGTATCAAGGCTAAGAAACCACTTCCTCCCATGAGATGAACTTAGGCCTTTTTCATCTTTCCTGC
>NW_005842890.1:474013-489599 GCF_000455745.1 Alligator sinensis
TCATAGGGAGCTGTGCTGTTTGCCTCTTTGCAGGGAGGGTTCCAGGGCTCCTTAGAGGCTCTAGGTTTGCATGAGGCCCTTTTTCACTTGCCATTAGTGCTGGGGCTCCAAGAACTCCCAACTAGAACCTTCCTAACAAAGCTGTGGCCTGGGTTGCAGAATGGCACAAGTCTTAGCTGTCAGAGCAGCCTATTTTCAGGTTTCTTCCTGTCAGTTGAGTGCTCAGAGCTTGGAGACTTCATCTGAGAGGACTTTTCCTTGGAGCACCAGGCTGGGGTATTCTCATAGGAGCTGTCTCCAGGGGTTGTAACCTGCTTCTCTTTTCCTATGCAGCCACATTTCCCATCATGGTGAGTGAGAGGCGCAACGGAAACCTGCTCGTGAACCTGGGGGCCAAGCTGCAGGCCTACCCTGAGGAGCTGATCCGTCAGCGCCGGAGCCATGATGGCCACACAGAGTATCTGATTCGCTGGAGCATCCTCAGCTTGGAGCAGGGCACAGGGAGCAGCGCCAATGCCTCTTCCACAGAGAGCAAAGCGGAGAACATCCTGATGTGGATGTCAGCAGAGGAGGTCTATGCCAATTGCCCGACGCTGCTGGGCAAGAGGAAGCCTGAAGGCCAGCGAGTGAAGGAGGAGAAGGCACCCAGCACGTTTCCTTCGGATGTCACGCTGGATGAGGCCTCGCTGTTGGAAATGAAGGAAGATGTCAGGAGCCTGGTGCAGCGGGCTGGCCGGCAAATGGCTAGGGCTATGGGCCCAGCATCCTCCATCCTCAACACCATCCATGTGCTGAGTGCCTACGCCAGCATTGGTTCACTGACAGGTGTCTTCAAGGAGACGGGGGCTCTGGACCTGCTGATGAAAATGCTTTGTAATGAGGAGAAGCAAATCCGGCGCAGTGCTGGCAAGATGCTGAGGGCCTTGGCTTCGCATGATGCAGGTAAGACTGCTTGGTGAGCGGCCCTGTACAGAACCCTAGGGCATGTTTGGATAGTGTCAGCTTGCTGGAAAGCTGGTGCTTCATGGTGCTTGTGGTAAACATGGAGGAGGTTTCGTAGATGATATTTTCCAAACAGCCAAAGTGTACTGGGACGTAATAGTGTGTAACTTTGTGATCATATGGAGTTGTTCGGCAAGGGTAAATATTACCTTTGGAAAATGCCTCTTGGAAAGGGGTTGGTTGATTGGAAGATCCTTACTAAGGGCAGGAGTTCACATATATAAGCAATGACATTTTTATGAGGCCCTGGTTGCACTGTGCTTTTGTCTCTGAGCTACCCAAGGTGAAGCCTCAGCAGTTGCTTTTGCAGTCTTTCCCCTTCCTCCCCCACCTAGGGTCAAAGGAAGTAAAAGATCAAAGTCTAGATAAAAGGAAAAGCTTTGAAGGATCAGCCTCATCCCAGCAAACCTTGTTGCATCTGTGCAGAGCCTTCACAGCCTGGTGCAGTGTTGTTACTTAATCCTGAGATAATTCAATCAACCAAATTGGAAAGCTAAACTTGTTTCCCTAGTGCTCTTCTTAATGAATGCAGTAAAATTTTCAGTGATGAATGATGACCCTAGCTAGTGATTGTGTAGTGAGAGGCTGTTTATGGCTAGGGAGATGAAAAAAAGGGTATAGCTCCTGTATGTGGTAGGCTCTGGTCTCTGAAATCTCAGGACAGTAAATTACCTGAGCTGAAGAATAGAACCTTAGAGATGTCTATGGTTCACTTCCTCCAAGAGCTTCCACAGAGAGTTTGACTCCTTTTCCTGAAGGAGTCAGTTCTCCTGTGCAAAGAACTAGTACTAGGTATTGTGATTATAGGTGGGTAGTGCACCATTATATATGTATAGGAAGGGGACAGGCTTCAGCATTAGCGTATTTATTGTATTGGCACCGATAAAAGGAAAATTTACATTATTGGCAATTGGCTCTTTTTGGCTGATGTATCTGATAATGTTGCTGATAAATGCCACGTGCATGTGTGCAGCTGCGCATGGCCAGTTTGGCAGCTTGGAGAGCAGCGTCCAGCTAGTAAGTCTGTTGGAGGCGGAAGGGGTGAGAGGAGAGAAGGGGAGTGGGGGTGGGCAGATTGAGGCCCTTGTGGTGGGGGTGGGGCAGGGGCAGGCATTGTCCAGATAGGGGGGGGGGCCGAATGGGGCTGAGGCTGCCGCTGTGAGCTGGGGCCAGGGGTGGTGCCAGGCTCTTCCCAGTAGTGGGGTTGGGCCAAGGCTGTGTTCAGGGTGGGCAGTGGTGCTGCTTGGGATGAGAAGGGAGGGCTACAGGGGGCTGTAGCCCACCCCTAGTGCTGCTGCTGCCTGGCCTGAATGCAGCCCTGGTCCAACCCCTCCCTCCTCCCTCACCAGGAAGGGCCCAGCACCACCCCTGGCCCCAGCCCGCAGCTGCAGCCCGCCCTTGCCCCACATGCAGATATCGGAGGCATACGTCCCCCCATGCCTCCCCCGGGGGCACACGCAGTGGTGGGAGCCACTCCCCCCGCATGCACCCCGGACGAGCTGCTTGCAGCTCTGTCCTGTGCCCCGCCCTGACTGGGCAGCGCCTGCCCCAGGCCCCCTCTTTCCTTACTGTGGGAGCCTTGATCTTCCCCTTCCCTTCCCCCACAACAGACTTACCAGCCGGACGCTGCTTTCCAAGCTGCCAGGCTGCATATCAGCGCTTGGAGTGGTATCTGCTGACATGGCTCATTAATAATTGGCCATCAGTATCAGCCCAAAAAACCTTCATTGGTGCACCTCTATTCAGTATGGGTGGATAATTTAACAGACAGCAGAGGCATGCACTGCATTACTTGCAGGAAGTCTTAACATTTCTTGTTGTATCAGCTGCCCCTCTGCATGCTATCAGGTTCATTTGTTCATTTGTCTTTATTCCGGTTGGAACGTAGGGCCTTCATTATTGTATTCCAGCTTTGATGATTTTGTGCAGCAGTTTGTGGCTGCTTCCCATGTCATTTTCATGGTTCATATTTCTGCCTCTTTTTACATTTGCGTGGTGGCTTTGTTCTACCTTGATGCCTCTTGTTCTGGGTATTCCAGGCTCTCCCTTGCCTTGTCCTATCTTTTGTGTCTTTCCTTTCTATATGTTGATGTATTAAACTGGTTCCAACCAGCCTTGAAGTTTATGTCCTAGTCTGGTAGAAGGACTGTTTGTGCAGCTTCTGTTCTTTGTGCACTGCTGTTGGGTTCAGGAGACAACTTGCTTTGGAATTGCATTAATGCAGCCTACAAATATTTGGTCTAAACCTGCCCTTGTTGACATCAGTGGGGACAAGGCTGTGCCTCTGATTTGTCTTTGAAAGATTCTGCAGCATACTTGATCTGGGATACCAACTCTCCCCTCTACCGTCCAGAAGGCAGCAAGGGTCTAGGTGGGGACAGGCAAGGGCATTGCATACAGCATGTACAACCTGTACCTCATTGAGTCTTCTCAATTTTTTAGCTGTTTGAAGATGTCTTAAAACATTTTAAATTCTATAAGGAGCAGAGGACTGACAGCTCATGTGATGTTAGGTTTTACTTGCCTATGTGGCTGTAGAGCTGTTCACAACATATTAAGTTATTTTTTGGCTATGTGATAACCTGTGATCAGATCTAACAGGTGCTTTTAAACTTTGCACATGTGCTCAGAAATTTCCTGGCATGAAAAGTGGCATCTCCAGGGAAGACTGTTCAGAAGGTTGTAAACGGGTCACAGCAGACTTTTGAAATACTAGTGTCGCCTACAAAATGAACTGCAAAGGCTTTTAAAAGACCCGCTCTAATGATCTTTTTGGCTTGCTTATAATGTGAAACAGATGTCAAAGGGGAGTAAGTGGTTACAGATTGTGTTTGATTCTCCTTCTTGGTGTGGATGAGCCTCCATGAAGAAGCATTAAGTTGGTGTCTGTTGTGCTTACAGGGAGTCGGGCCTATGTCCTTCTGTCCCTGAGCCAGCAGGATGGCATTGAGCAACACATGGATTTTGACAGTCGTTACACCCTCCTGGAGCTGTTTGCCGAGACTACGTCCTCTGAAGAGCACTGCATGTCCTTTGAGGGCATCCACCTTCCACAGGTAGCAACTAATTCAGGCAGTCCTTGGGAGGGGGGCAAAGGGTACAAGGGCATAGAGCAGTGGTGCTCAAACTTTTGGCCCTGCGGGCCAGATGGGTGGTGCAGGGACGGTCCACAGGCTGGATCGCGTCATGCACACCAGGATCGGGCCCTGTGGGACTTCAGTTGGCCCCCATTCCCTGGGATTGGACCATAGAGTCCAATGCCCACCCCTTCCCCAACCATGCATGCTGAGATTGGGACCCGGGTCTTAGTGTTGCCTTTCCCACTCCTACACTCTGGGATTGGGCCTGGGGCCTGGTGCCACTCCTTCTTGCCCCTGTGCACTGGAATTGGTTGCCTGATTCAGCATGCAGCGTCTGGGGCTCCCAATGGGTCCAGACATTTGGCAGCTGAGAAGCAGTTCCATTGCTCCCCTGCTGCTAAATTTTTGAACCTATGAGGAGCCCTGTGGGCTGGATAACACTTTTGGATTTGGCCCATGGGCCAGATGTTGAGCACTTCTGCCATGGAGGATTTGCTGGTGGAAGAGATGGGGTGATGGAAGTTGGAGCTGGGAGACCTATTTTGGGTAGGGCTGGGAGGGGGCACAGGGCCCTGGTTTTGAGGGGAATAGAAGGATGACTCGAGGCAAGCAGGATGGTGGGGAGTAGAGTGTGGTAGAGAGGGCTCTGGGTAGGCAGGATGGGAGGGGCATATGTGAGTGAAAGCTTGGCCTAAGGGACTGTTATAGGGAGGGGAAAATTAACTCTCAGATTTATCCTACGGGGGTAAGGAGTGGAATGGTCAGGATGGGCATTGTGGGGCTGAATGTTTCAGGGGTCTGATGGAGGGGCAGGGTGTGGGAGGTCAGGGATACCTGCTGCTAGGCCCCTGAGCCACATTGGGGTGGTATGGTTGGGGGGGAATGGCAGCTGAGAATGAGCTTCAAGACCTGACTGGAGCTCTCCTGGCCATGGGTCTGAAGCCCGTGTCTGTTGCAGATCCCAGGAAAGCTGCTGTTCTCTCTGGTGAAGCGCTACCTGTGTGTCACCTCTCTCATGGACAAGGTCAACAGCAGCACAGAGCTGGGGGCAGAGCGTCAGGACTGCGCTGCCCACAGTACGCACTTTGGGGAGAGGACCCGCGTGCAGCGGGAGTTTGAGTTCAGCATGGCCATGGCCAATCTCATCTCTGAGTTGGTACGGGTGATGGGCTGGGACCACAGCCAAAAGATGGAGCTCCTCTCCTTGTGGGAAGCACGACCTCGAGTCATCCGTTCCATCTTCCAGCCCAAGGCTCCTGCCTGCACACCCATCCAGGTGCCTCTGGTTTCTCCAAAGCCCTTGCCATGCAAAAAGCAGAGCCATGGGTTCTTGACTCCGTCAGACTTCTCCAGCCGTGGCAGTTACGTGGAGTATATGCAGGAGACCCTTAAGCCAGGCATGATGGTGCGCCTGCTGGAAGATTTTGATGAGCTCAGTGCTGGGGATGAAGGTGAATTCTGTCAGAGCAATAATGGAATGCCTCCTGTACAGGTAAGCCCCTGGTGGAGGTAAAAGACAGAGAGAAAGAGGGTATGGTAGAGTCTGAAGATGTGCCTGCTTTACATTTTCCTGGCTACCCCTTCATGTTTTAGATATGAAGTCCTAGATGTGTCATAGGTTGGACTCTCCATATCCATGAGCAGTCATTTACCTCAGGGCTAAGAGAATGACTTATATGTGCTTTCCCCCAGTAGGATGTTGGCTGGTCTCTTAGGTAAGTAGATTTCAAGTGCGTCTGAAAAACGATTCATTGCAAGTGTGCATGGAGCAAAGTTCTGACTGCTAACTTTCTGTCTAAAATGAAATTAGCCTTGTAGGAAAAACTCACATTCAGTAATGCCAACTCTTGTGAAATTGTTGAGTCGTGATTTCTGAGTAAAATTAAGTCTTACCCTCCCTAGCATCCACCATTTATTGGGTTACAGATGCCAGAAGAAACCTCTTCAGCCATTCTGTTCACATTAATAGATCTGTCATCCATGAATTTATCCCATCCCTTTTGAATCTGGCTAGCCTACCTCATGCAGAAATTTAACAGCATACTGGGCTGTGTTAGTACGAGTGTGGCCAGCAGATCGAGGGAAGCGAGTGCCCTCTATTGTTCCCTCACCAGTGCCAATCTGGAGTACTGTGTTCAGTTTTGGGTCCTCCACTACAGAAAGAATGTGGACAAATTGGAGACAGTCCAGCAGAGGGCAACAAGAATGGTTAGGGGGCTGGGGCACATGACTTCTGAGGACAGATTGAGGAAACTGGGCTTATTTAGTCTGGAGAAGAAAAGACTGAGGGGGGATTTAATTGCAGCCTTCAACTATCTGAAGTGGGGTCTCAAAGAGGATAGAGCTAAACTGTTCTCAGTGGTAGCAGATGACAGAAAAAGAAGCAGTGGTTTCAAGTTGTAGCAAGGGAAGTTTAGGTTAGATATTATGGAAAATTTTCTCACTAAGAGAGTAGCAAAACACTGGAACAAGTAACCCAGCGAGGTTGTGGCATCTCCATTCTTGGAGGTTTTTAAGAACTGGGTAGACAAAGCCTTGGCTGGGATGATCTAGTTGGGGATGGTTCTGCTTTGGTCAGCGGTTGGACTAGATGACCTCCTGAGATCCCTTTCAATCCTATTTTCTATGATTCTGTTCTGCCTCCACCACCACCTGTGACAACAAATCCCAGGGGAAGGTGGCAGTCTGGGCCTTGACTGTTTCCCTGGTTGGTTTCCCATGACACTTTCATTTTATTAGGTCAGTGCTGTCCCCAGGTTTAGATTAAAGTTTGGTAACTCTTTTGCAAGTGTAGCTAATGGCCTGAGTAGAGAGAGAGAGAGAGAATAGTTTTAGGGAGGACAGAGTGGAGGCCAAGGCAGAGGGAATTGGAGTGGTACAAAAAAGACTGTTTTGGAGGAGCGTCTTCTGTGCTGTTTAGGACATCAGTGCTCTGACCCCTTCTCTTTGAAGAAGCAAACACACCTCCTTCCTGGGAGCTGACTAGAGAAAAGCAGCTCTCAGATGTGGGGGTGCTATGGAAGGCTAGGGACCAAGAAGATCAAAGGGCTTAATGCCAGAGACTCTTGTGAAGCCATTTCTTGTTTCAGGGGGTCTTCTCAGGACAGGGAGACCTGAATAAGGCTGCTTCGTGGGGAGTCCTGAAGCAGAGGTTTTGGGTTTTTTTTTTTAAAACAAAGTTTGTCTGGCTATTGTTTGATTTCTCCTTGCTTACTTCTGGATGCTTGGCTCATTATTCCTGTGCCATATATCCAATTCTGAACTACACAAGTTTTAGCTAAGGCCATAATTTGTTTTGCTGAAACTCTGCCAATAGTGCCAATGCATGAGATAAAATGACCTAATCTGAATGTCAGGGGAGAGTGGAGAACTGGCAGTTGGAATAACATTGCTGATTTACTAAATGACCATATTTTTATCTTAGAATCAAAAGGAATAAATATTGAGTGTTTTGTGGCCATTTTGGTTGCTTGAGGTTAGAATTGCATGCTATAAATGGTGCCTGTTTAAATCTGGGCTAGAAATATGGAAGTCTTGATTACTTGGAGCTTTGAAAATGTGTACACGTTGTGCTTTCTCTAGTCAAACTGAATTGGTTTTGGTAATTGTTTTTCTGTCAGTTACTGTTGGATGTTTTAGTGACAGCCATTTCAGCTTTGTTCAGTTTTTAGTGGTATCTTTCCTAAAGTATCTTTTCTTTCCTCCGGGGGTAGTTTCTTTCCTCTCCTGGCATGTGCCATTCAGTGAGCTCTTAGAACTTTAAGAGTAAACTGCATTTGCTGGAAGTTTTGGTCTTCCCATGTCTCTAAACCACATTTGACCATTTTTTTTACAAATGCTTGTGTTCGCTTATTGTAATTTGTAAAGTCTTCCATTGTATATGTGCCTTCCAGCAGCGGGCATTGTAACAGATGTTGCATAGTTTAAGGCTCTGTGCTGCAGTCACAGGTGGTTTGAACCAGTGGTATAGCCCCACTTCTTCATTAGTTCCTTGGAGCATCCGACTCCAGTATGTAGGCAGTTGAGACATTGCCACTTTTGCCGTGGTTTGTCAGCCACTGGTGGTAAGGACTCAGCTGCTGGAATATCTGTTTTTCCACTGACAGGTATTTTCTTCAGCCTGTCATTCAACATCTGTAGTCATGTCTGCTTGTGTGTGGCATCAAGAGGTCGGGTGCTGGTGAAGAAGCTCCTGTGTGACTTCAAAAATTTATGTGCTCTGGAATGGTCATACAGCAGGTGTCTCACATCTTCAGTTTGTCTTGATTGTTCTATCCTGCTGGCCACTGCTCTTCTGTTGTCAGGCGGAGTGATGCCAACCAGCAGGTACACACTGTTTAGGCTGGCTTCAGACATCCTGTAATGCATTGGCAGCTATCGTTCAGAACGGGGTTGAGGCGCTTAGCATTTATGGATCTCTCCCGTGCGGGGCATGTATACTTGGCAGAGGAGAAGCTGAGAGCCAGAGCAGTGGTTCGATGGTTCAGGGGCTAGCTCCTCATTTCGAGTTGGCGAGCTTATATGGAACGTTGTTTCGAGTGCTCACCTTTACTTTTGTCTTTATGCTGTGTTCTTCGTATGAGAGAGTTCAATCAAGGGTGACTCCAAGGTAAACTAGATTTGGACAGTGGGATAGTGGGGTCCCAGATCATGTAATGTTGAGCTGGTGGTTGGCCTCATGGTTTTTCAGATGACAGGCATATAACTTGTGTTTTTGCTGGGTTGGCATGTAACTGGTTTTCAGCGTAGTATGAAGTTAGGCTAATTAGTGCCTGAGGGATTTTTCAACATGGTCAAAGCCATTGTTTTGGGTCGTTATGCACAGGTCATCTGCATAGATGAAACATTTTGTTTTCAAATCTGTTGGTTGGTCATTCTTATGTATACTATATAACAGAGATGCAAGTATACTTGGGGGGGGGGGGGGAAGGCCTCCATCTGCTTTGCTGCCCAGTTTTACAGTTTTGTTTACAGTATTGTTTCCCAGTAAAACAATATTTTATAGACACTTAGTTTGACTCCTGAACTGAGTAAGTGAGTTCTAGGTATTGGTAGCTTATCTATCACTCACTCCTTTCTGTCAAGCTAAAATTGGCACTTCGCCAACTCTTGTAGTTTTTCTGAGTGACCATTTTGAAGCTGTTAGGTTTTCCTTCTGTGTGCTTTTAACTGCCAGTGGTTCAGTTGCAGTGACATACAATAAGAAAACAATTAATGTAAGTTCTTGTGGCTTATTTGTTGTTGTTAAAAGGGAATCTCACTTTGTTCACAAATAATTGATGGCACAGGCGCTTTGATGCCTGCTGCAAGAAAGTGCAGCTGGAAGCTATAGAAGATATAGAGCAGGGGGTTTCAACTGTTTTGGATCAGTGTACCCCTGGCGGCCAGACACGGAGTGGGGGATGGGGAGGGGGGTGCACAACCAGAAGTGGTGGGGTGGGGCAGGGCAGCGTGCGACCAAATGTGGAATGGCGGCAGCCACCTCATGCAAGCTTCCCCTGCATCGGGCCAGGCAGTCAGTGGCGGTGCAGGGTAGTATGTGGCGGTGCTCTGTTCTCCCCCTTAGATCCCAGTTTCTGAAATCCTGTTGTGCAGTTGCTGCATCCGCTCATTGTCTCTTCCATTCCTTGGTGCACCTCCCTTCTGCCTTAAGCCATTCTTGTATTCTCTCCCTTGTCCCTCCATCTTAAAAGAGAAAAAAACCTTCCAGTTCCCAAATCAAACTCCCTTGTTTACCACTGTCTGCCTGCCTGCAGGTTCCTCTGGTCACAAGCTGCTTGGCTTTTTTTTTAGTCTTTTGCCTATGTTAGCCCTGCACCCTTGTTTAGGCTTTGGATTTAACTATCAGTGAATTGTTGTCAAAACACTTACTCCTTCACTTTCAAGGCCTCTATCCTGTTTTCAGGATAGGAGAGAATGGGGTCGGTGGGGCAGGAGGCAGGGCCTGCAGGAAGAGAGAAAGTGACGTTGGTTTCTGAAACTGGGACTAGGGAGGAGGTAAAGAGAGCATGGAAAGGAAAGGGGGTAGAAGTTTGGGGTTCCACTTCAGTCTTGTCCATTTTCACTCTGAAGTTAGTAGGATTCTGAGCCCTGTCAGCACTGGCTTGGAAATCACACCTGGACTGGGGGTAAAGATGTGTGTAGAACAAGTATGGGCAAAATACAGTCTCTGGGCTGGATATGGCCTGCCAACTGATTGTATCTGGCCTATGGACTGGATCCAGTCTGCCGGCTGATTTGATCTGGCCTGTGGCTTCCCCTGTGGTGTTGTGCATGGGGCCAAGCCCAGCTCAGAGCAGCGTGTGCTCTGCTTCAGCCTGTGCCTGGCTTGGCCAGCATGCACAGCTTCTAGTGGGGCTGTTCCCAGTGTGGCTGTGGCCTTCTGGGTGTGACTCCACTCCCCTTGCCTCCAGCAGCTCCTGGCCAGGAGGAAGCTTCAGCTGGGTGGTTCCTGCCACTGCGCATGGGATTTGCTCCAGTTCCTGTCTGCTTTCCACTCACTGTGCTCGCCTAGTGCAGGTGGCCAAGTGGGTGGAAGGCAGCCAAGAGCTTCAGCTAAGCAGCTCCTGCCCCAGCGTGCGAGGCTCTGGCTCCAGCTCCTGGCTGCCTTCCACTCATTCACTCTGCCTGCTTGGCATGGTGAAGTGGGTAGAAGGCAGCTGGGAGCTGGAGCTAGAGCCCTGGGAGCCAGAGCCCTATGTACTGGTGCAGGAGCCACCCAACTGAGGCTCCTGACTGCCTTTCACCCACTCTGACCATCCATGTTGAGTGGGCAGAGTGAGTGGAAGGCAGCCAGGAGCTGGAGCTAGAGCCCTGTGTGCTAGGGCAGGAGCCACCTAGCTGAAGCTTCCTCCTGGCCAAAGAGTGGTACAGCAAGAGCAGGAGCTGCTAGGAGGGAAGGCGGACAGAGTAGCCCTCAGGCAGCTGCAGCTATACCGGGAGCAGCCCTGCTGGAAGCTGTGCGACTGGGGCTGGGCTGGTGGATGTGGGCTGGAGTGTGTCACAGGCTGCCCTGGGCATGAGCAGCTGGGGCTTGGCCCCATGCGGAGTGCTGTGGGGGAAGCTGTGGACTACACTGCCCAGGCGAGTTCTGCTGCTTCCTGCCCCCTCCTCCCTTCTCCCATCCCTAGCTGGCTCCCCGGATCTAGCGCCTAGGCAGCCCCAACACACAAGCACACGTGCCACTCCCCCTACCCCCCACAGGGCAAGGCCCTGGCCTTTTCCACTCATCTTGCCTGGTGGGAGAAACCTACTGTTTGCCCACAGCCCCATCCCACATAAGGAGTTTTGGTGAATTGTGGCAGGGGGGAAGGGAAGGGAGGTGCTGACCTGGCCCACAACAACACATTGAAACTTGCTAAGTGGCCCCTGGGCCCAAATAATTGCTAACCCCTGGTGCAGGTAGAGAGCCACATAGAAAGAACTTGGTAAGGGGGAAGTGGCACTGGTGAAGACGAGACCAGGCTGGGGCCCTTTTGGATGAGTAGGAGAGTTGATCCTAGGTTGTCCAGGCAGAGAGGAGCAGTGTCAGATATTCTTCAAAGGGACAGAAAGTGTGACAAGGGTGAGGAAGGGTTTGTAAGTAGTTTGTGGGAGAAGGGAAACCTATTTTGGGGGAAGAAAGCAAGCTGGGGGAATGGGGAAGGAGAAGCTGCATTTGAAATAAATGACTTCCAAGGGAGCATTGAGGAAGTTATTTTAACAAGAGCTATATGTCGAAGAGAGTGAGAGCCTGGTTTTGAATGGCTGGGGTGTTTCTGGAGATGGATCAGACTGTGCTTCTGTTAAATAAGGGTACAAAATAACCAACAGGTAACTTTAAACTGCAGGGGTGGGTCAGTGTTTTTTCACCTGGGTTAGTAACTGCTGGAGTTCCCTCCACCCTCTCTCACCCTGGACCCCACCCAGTTCCATTTCATGCTTCTCCATTAGCCTTTAGACTGCAACCTCAGCCTGAATTCCACCCTGTTCCACCTTGTAGAACTGCTGAGCTCCCTCTCCTATTTGAGAAGTACCCATGATTTATATGTTTGTGTGTGCTATCAGTAGCCCTGTTTTCCATTTGTGGTTTGTTCAGTCATTATTGGTATTAATTTTGTGCTGTGTACTCATCTTCCTGTTGTGCAGACACAACATTTTACTCTTTTTATTGTATTTACAACATAACAGTATGAGCTGAACTTCTCCCTGTCCTAGACTGCATTTGCAATCCAATCTGTGACCAGTCTACTCTCCAAATCCACCCTGTTTTCATTCCATCACAGATCATCCCTGTGTTTCTGTGCTGCTTTCCACTGATGCCCTCTTCTGTCAGACCCCTATTCCAGCCTCTGCTTTTCTACTGTGTTTAAATGTGACACCACTGACCCTTAATCCTTTCTCTTCTTCATTCCATTAGTGCTCAAAACTCAGGCCTTCTCAGTGAAATCTCAGTAGCCTTAAAATAGGTGCTCAGGTGCCAAAAGGTACTCGGGCAACCGGCCACCTGCAAAAGCTTCTGTCCACTACCTGATCCTCATAGGATTGTGCCCTCTGCCCTCTCCAAAATCCCTATCACAGTTGTTTTGTGGTGCAGTAAAGTGCTCTTAGAATATGAGCTATTTTGAATGAAGAGGGGAGTTACTTTTAGAGTATTGGAACCCTAACAGAGAGCACCCTGCCAGCTGCCTACTCCTTTTCATATTCAGGGAATCCAACTCGGGTACCTCTGCTAACAGTAGGTGTGTCAGTTTGGCATTGGGACAGAGAGTATTCAGTCCTAGGCCACTCAGATCTTTGGTCAGAACCTGGTTTTCCCTGGTAAAAATTGAAAATTCTCTGATAAAACCCCCAAAATACATGATTAAAATGAAATGCCATGTGTGTGTGTAGAGGCATTGACTGAACGCACTGTTTTATTGATATATTTAAAAATTTAAAGCAATTTGGAAGCCTACCAGTGCCTCAACCACTATAATAAAATAAATTCTAAATACCTATAAATTTTGGTATTTGATTTTGGGTTTTATATCATGGAAAATCAGAGCTCCCCCTGCCCCTTAGCTCACAGAATGCTGGTCCAGGCCCTTCACTCACAAGCCACAGCCCCCCCAGCCCTGCTGGTGCCCCTCATCACATGGCCCTACTGGTGCCCCTTGCCCCCCACCCCAGCTCTGCCAGAGGGGTCCCCAGTTGCCAGGTCTATGGGATCAGGGACCTGGGTCCGGAGCCCCCTGCCCCACACAGCAGCACCCAAGTCCCAGCTGCAGTGGAGCACAGACCCTGGCTCTCCCTCCCCTGTGGGCAGCATGGCTAGAATGGAATCCTTGGAGGGGCGGATGTGGGCTGGCTGCTGTGGGCTCAGACTGGGGGGAATCTGGCTCCATGCTGCTGTGTGTGCTCCCATTTGGGCAGGGTGGACCTCTGCCCTCTATATCTGTGCACAGGGTAGGTGCAGACTGTGGGCTCCATGCCCTGCTGCCCTCCCCCAGGGCCTCCATGGTCTGGTGGCTGGGACCTGGTGCTGCAGGGCAGATTAGGACTGGGCAGGGAAGCTCCTTGCCACTGTGAGCCCCATGTGGTGCTGGCAACATGTGCCCTGCCAGCCCACAGTAGCAAGGGGCACTACCCTGCGCTTCTGCCCTCACTGCTTCTGGGCAGGCAGGGTATTCCTCGCCAGGGTGACGTGGGGCTTGCAGTGTCAAGGACATTGCCTGCCCAACCTTGCTCTGCCCTGCAATGCCAGGTCCTACCTGTTGGGCTGCAGAAGCTTCGGGGGAGGGCAGCAGGGCAGGGAGCCCATGCCTGCCCCCGCCCCACCCCACACATACATCTGGGGAGCATGGGTCTCCCCTGCCTCCCTCGGGAGTGTGCACAGTGACGGGGAGCCAATCCCAACTGCCCCTGGGCGAGCTGGCTGAGGTCCTGTCCCATTCCCTGCCAGGGCCCTGCGGCTGTGCATTCTGGCCCCAAGCCCCCTAGCCCCAGCCTTACTGAACTCGCTCCCTCCCTATGGGGCCTCAATCCCCCCTCCCTACCCCACCAGAGTTACCGGCGGGAGCTGCTCCAGGCTGCCTAGTGGCCATGTGCATATACATGCACAGGGCACCCCCTACCTGACCACCACCCTCTGCCAGCCTGCAGAGAGCTCTTTGCAGAAGTGCAAAATTCATGTGTTTCTCTATCAAAATCACAAATCCATGTTTTTCTTGGGTAAAAGTGGAAATCCATGCCTTTTTCCATTTTCCTGTGGGAAATGGAAAGCCTGGATTCCTGGTCAGAACTGGCAGTTTGGGCTCCATCTGAAAAATCAGTAGGTAGCCATTGGAGAATCTGAAGCACGAATATCATCTGCTCCCAGCAAGATTCTCTTCTCTGGAATTAAGTTGCTGTATCTGGCATTGGCCCCAATCTCTGGCTGGATTTAAGGTATTACCCCATATATATTGCCTTCATCATCTAGAAATGATGAAAACATGGACAAGAGTGGCAGGGTCCACGACCAAAAGGTCAGATCCTCTTAACCAGGGACAGTAAAAAGAAAAAAAAAGTGGGGGGGGGACTCAATTGCTTTTGGAATGTATTTGGCAGAGCAGCTTAATATCTAATGTTATTGCTTGGTGATGAGCAGGGATCTGGGTTTTCTGTTTCCCAAGGAAAACAGAAGAACGTGGATTTCCCCCTTTACCCAAGAAAAAAGTGGATTTCTCATTTTAACGGAGAAACCCATGGATTTTGCACTCTTGCAAAGAGCTCTTTGCAGGCTAGCAGAGTTCCAGCCTGCAGGGGACTGGGGGAAGTGGGAGGAGGGTGGTTAGGTAGGGGGCACCATGTGCATGTATATGCACATGGCCTCTAGGCAGCCTGGACAGCAGCTCTGATAGGTAAGTTGGTGGGGGAGGGTGGGAGAGATTGAGGCCCCCATAGGGGGAGAGGAAGTGAGTTGGGCTGGGGCTGCTGCTTGGGGCCTGGGGCTGGAATGCATGGCTGCAGGGACCCCCGTGATGAGTGGGATGGGGCCACTGATGGCTCCTCTGGGGGGCAGGGGATGGGGCCGGCTCCTCACCACTACATATGCTCCCGGGGGGCATGTGCCCCCAATATCTGTGCATGGGGGGGGAGGCAGGCATGGGTTCCTTGTCCTGCTGCCCTCCCCTGAGGCCTCTGCAGTCCAGCAGGTGCAGCCTGGTGCTGCAGGGCAGAGTGGGGCTGCATGGGGAAGCTCGTTGCCACTGTGAGCTCCTCGTTGCCCAGGTGAAGCGTCCCCTGCCTGTGCGGCAGCAGCTGTACGGGGTTATACCCCTTGCTGCTGCCTTGCAGGATGGGAACAAAGGGCTGTGGGGGGGTGAGGGGCACCAGCAGGACTGTGGCGACTGTGGGGGTTGAGTGAGGGGCAGAAACATGGACTGGGGTCTGTGGGAGGGGAGTAAGGAGCACTAGCAGGGCTGGGGGGCTGTGGGAGGGTGGGAAGTGAGGGGCACCAGCAGGGCCAGGGAGCTGTGATGAGGGAGTGAGGGGCACCAGCA
>NW_005842890.1:489630-497141 GCF_000455745.1 Alligator sinensis
GAGGGGCCTGGACCTGAGTTCTGTGAGCTAAGGGGGCAGGGGGAGTTGTGATTTTTTTCCATGATAAGAAACCTAAAATCAAATGCCAAAATGTATAGGTATTTAGAATTTATTTTATTATTGCGATTGAGGCACTGGTAGGCTTCCAAATTGCTTTAAAATTTTAAATGTATCAATAAAACATTATGTTCAACTGATACCTGTGTGTGTGTGTGTATGTGTAGTGGCATTTCATTGTAATCACAGATGTTGAGATTTTTCATTGGAGAATTTGCGAAATTTTTTTTTTTCAGGGAAAACCCAGGATCCCTGGTGATAAGCCCAAGGAAGTTGTGGTCGATGTCTCTGCCTTTGAGTGAGAGAGTATATTACTTCTACCATCTACCTTTAGTTACTGTAACCATATTTATTCTCATAATAGCCATTCTTTTCTTTCTAGAATGTTACCATCAAAAGCTAGGGTGCATCCATTATGCACACCTTGGAACAAAACAAGGTATTGGGGTTTTTGTTCTGTGTTTGAATATCTATCTGGACTTTTTCATCTTATATGGTTTTGCAGGTGAGAATGAATATAGGATGGAACTGATGTACCATTCTTCAACAAATTCTGTCTTTAGAAATCTTTTGGATCTGTATATTTAGAAATGTAGCTATGACTGTTGCTCAGAATTTATTGGGTGTTGGACTAGATGACCTCTGGAGGTCCCTTCCAGTCCTACTTTTCCATGACGCTGCTATGATTTTTCAAAATTTTGAGAGTACATTTAGTGTGGTCATTATGCAAGAGCAATTATGTGAGTAGAAATGGCTTTACTTTGCAGTTAGATTAGCAGCACAGGCAGGGCTTATGGTACACTTAGAAAACTGAACACCATCATGTCTTTGGTCTTTCTGTAGTGTGACTCTACAGATTACTTGTTAAGGTTGTTAGTATCTGCCTAGTTTTCTTAGCACTCATGCTTTTCTGCCTGATCTTGACTTCCTTATTCTTCTGGAGATTTAATACGTCTTAAACCATAAATTGTCAGATTATTCCAGTTGCTAGGATTGCTCTCTGAACTTCCTCACACACTGCTAGTAACGCATTTCTGTCACTTTTATTCTTGCATTGTTTCCTTGTCTTGGTCCTGTTTTGTATTCTTTTTATCTGAACACCTGTCCCAAAACCTAAATTTCTGCTAACTAATTTGCTGAAACCCAATTCCTTCTTCACTAGTAATGATAACTGATGGTTTTGGTTCATTTGTTCAGTCTTCTTTCCTTGTATTTTTTAAACAACCATTTTAACAGATATTCTCTCACTTGCCTCTCTTATTTTTCTCTCTCCACCCCCACTTCCTTCCACAGCCCAGCCTGGCCTGATTACAAGCTGTGTATTCTTCACAGAAAACCCATGAGTTGCCAGTCTAATAACTTCACCTTTCACAGCCTGGGTGTGTTCCTTCCTGCTCATATTCCTCTTTTACACACTCCCTACTATTTCCCATTCTCCACAACAGAATTCTGTTCCTAGATCTTTTCTTGTCTCTCCAATCACTTTCTGAAAAGAAACATTTAACTCTGTTGTGTCTGTAACTACCAACTTCTAGCTGCACTTCTGTCCTCAGTGATGTAACAAATTCTGAGCTCTTGAGATAAAAATGGAAGACTCTTTGTATGTCAGCAAATCTCATTGTTCTTGGACCTGGAAGAAAGGGCAGTTTTCAGTCTAGGAGTTTTGTTGTAAGCCAGGTCTTTCTTCAGAGGCTCAGTTTCCAGTTTTTCTTTTGGTACTTTTCATTTGTAGGCTTTGATTTTTTAAACCTTTATTTTTGTGCTATCTGCAGGTTCAACCTGCCTCTCTGTAAGAAGATACTATTTTTGGAACAAGAGTGTTTTCTTCCATAAGGGTTTTAAGAAGTTCCCAAAGCGGGCTGCCTTCTCTTTGCCATTTAAAAAAAAATTGTGTTAAGGAATCTGTGGCCTAGGAAAGCAGAAATCTTAAATGTAGAGAAGATAAAGCACTTACAGAACATGATTGGACTTGTGTACATGATTCCATGTTTTTCAAACACTAACCTTTACTTGGCAGACAGAACTCTTGGGGTAGAAGCGATATCTTTTAAAAGATATCGCTTCTACCCCAAGAGTTTTGTCGGCCTCTGCTTTTTAGACCAACATGGCTACAACCTATATCCCTGAAACCTTTACTCAGGAAACTTGAGCTGTATGTTTGCTGTTGAGGGCTAAGACTTGTTTGACTTGGAGGAAGTTTTTTGACATACCTAAGATGGGATCATTTGGAAAGTATCCACAGAGGCCGTACAGCAGAAAATATCTCTGTCTGAATGTCTTGTTCCTAGATATGTGTAGTTAATAAGCAGCACAGAGAAGTCTGATAACGATTATATATAAGTAGTTTCAAAAGTTTTTTTTTTTTTCCTTTAAGAGGACCTAGCGCACAATTGAAAAACTTGTTAATATATAGTCATTGCATATTTAGAGTCAGAAAATACATATGTTTGTATCTTTTTATTGAGAAGGCTGTATCTAATTTGTTTTATAAATGTGGGCTTGTGCAGAGGTACATTACTCAGCATGTGAGGGAGCAGAGGGTGTAGTGTTATATAAATAGAGAAGGGAATACATAAGGAATGGGAAAGTGGCCAATCATTCTGGTCTGTCTTACCCGTAGGTTTTGTGGCAGTCTACAGGCCGGACCTACTGGGTGCACTGGCACATAATACAAATTATCGTCTCTGGAAATCAGCCTGAAGAATCTGCTCCCAAGGAAAAGGTATCCAGTCTGACAGAGAGCTTGAAACTGAACACAGGTGAGACTATGTGTACCCTGTCCATGTGCATACATGCATGCACATATACATATACATGCATATGTGTGTACTTTCTCTCCCTAGCATGCTCTTGTCTGTTTTGGGGGTGATAAGTCTTGCGACTGGTCATGTTTTCTTTCTATAGTAGTGACTTAAATTTCTTTTGGTTTTCCCCCCTATAGAAAACTAATTTTTGTTTGCTTGTAAAGGGGGAGATATCTTGCCAAGCAGTAGTGCTGCCACTTAGGTCCTGTGTGTGGGTAAGGTAATAACGAAAATGTAAAAATTTCATTTAGACATCAACATTACTCATGAAAATGCTCATTAGAATTTAATTGAACAAACAACTAGAAACCATTGTATTAGAATTTTTTGGCATTAACTGAAAATGAAACTGCCTTATTCAGTTGGTCTAATAAAAGATATCACATTTACCCAAATAACCTTGTCTGCCTATTAAACTTGTTGATGCGTATCAAATCAACATGAGTGAATAAAATATAATAAAATACAAATCATTTGTATTTAAATTACCTTATTCTATTTTTATTTAGTACCCCTGCTCTCTGCAAGTCCATTCATAACATCTGAAAAAGTATGCTGTAGCTTATGGAAGCTCATGCTTCTCTGAATGAGTTAGGGTACTGTGGCACCTTATAGCTAACGTAATTGAATGGGTTTAAATGATTGCAATTCCCTTTGTGGGCCTTCTTATTTTGATACAAGTATAATTGATTTCAATTTAATTTAAATTTGTTCCTAATTACTTTAGTCTAAACTGGAACAGGCCTGGTTTAAACTGGAATGTGTATGTGCTAATACACTTTGGCACTGGTGTAACTAATTTGATTTAAAATAAGATCTTTAGCTAAACTGCTGCCATTATGCATAAAGACAAGGTTTAGATGAGAGAACTCTAGTGCAGATTTTTACTCGCAGACTTTCATTTGATCATCTTTTAACTTTTTTTTCAGTTAAAATGTTTGATTGAAATTTTGAAATGAAATAAAATGAACTTTCCCTAAGAGTCTTGCAGTGTTCTGTGAATTCCAGACAATATACGATTTTTGTTGCTGTCTTCTGAATCTCACCATTTCTTTAAGATCCTTTTTAGTGCATGTGTGTGTGGGAACTGGATATAGTATTCCAGTAACTATTAATCAATTTTGAGGCTAAAAAGGTGTTACATCACCTACTCTGACTTTCTGTATACAAGTCATAGAGTTTCACCCCATTATTCTTATATTTAGCCTAATAACTTGTTTGACAAAAACGTATCTTCTAGGAAAGAATCCAGTCATCACTTGAAGGCATTAAGAGATGGAATATCTTCCAATTCCTTTGGTAGTTTGTTTCAGCAGTTAGTTACTTTCACTTAAAACTTTGCGTCTTATTTCTTGCTTCAGTTTTCTTTCATTGGTTCTTGTTATACCTTTTTCCCGCCAGACTAAAGTGTGCTTTAATACCTGGTATATTCTCTCTTGTTGTGATCTGTAGCCGTTCTTCTAAATCGATTTTTCTTAGCTGTCAAGTTGCAGGTTTTTTTGTGAGCCTGAAGCAAAGTAGTCGCTGAGTAGCGTTGCCTTCTTTGTGTCTCCTGTTAATAGCTCACCCTCAATAGTGAGTGGTAGACCTTGGTCTTTATTTTCTGTTTATTGTTTTTAACATCCCTTGCCTGCTATATCTCGGGTTTTCCACTTTGCTTATTTTTTGGGGCCCTGCAAATTTTTGGTATTTCTTAGTGTAATTTCTTAGTGACTTTCCCTTCCTTCCATTGACAAATATTTCTCTTGATATTGAGGAAGTGAAGAAGTTGCTTGTGGAACCACCTTGTGTCCTTCATTTTTATCTTCCCACCAGGTTGGAAAAGCTTTTGTTGAGCCTCCAATACTATGTCCATTAGGAACTGCCAGCCCTTGTGGACACTTTTTCCTTCAGTGTGTTTACTCAAGAGACCTCGCCTATTATTTCTCTGAGTTGGTTGACATCTATCCTCTTGAAGTCTGGTATTCTTGTTTTGCTAATCTTGGGTGTTTTCTTTCTTAGAATTATGAATTCTCTCATATTGTGATCACTTCCTCACAAGTTTTCCATGCCTTCATGCTTGCAGCCAAATCCTTCTTATTGGCCAGAGCAAGGTCCAAGAGCAATAGTATAGAATAGCCTCCTGCTCAAGGCAGGATCAGTCTTGTATAAACCATTTCAGATAAGTGTAAGTTAACATGCTCTGAAAAACATCCAAAGATAAAGATTCTGCAACTGCTGGATCTCTTCCGGTGTTTAACTACCCTTATAGCAAGAAAGTTCTTTCTGATGTCCAGCCTAAATTTCCTTGCTGCAATTTAAGACTGTTTCTCTTTGTCCTGTGCCCTATGGCTACAGAAAATAGTCTATTAACATCTACTTTATAACCACTCTTCAGTATTTAAAGGCTGTTATCAAATTTCTCCTTGATCTTCACTTCTCCAGACTTGAATTGTTCCAGTTTTTTCAGCCTTTCCTTTTAAGTTGTTTTTTCTAGGCCTGTAATAATCTTTTTGCTTGCTGCTGGACTCTTTCCAATATGTTCACATCATTCTTGGACATGGAGTACCTGGTACATGGTACTCTAGCTGAGACCTTATCAGCGCTGAATGCGTGAATCACTTATTTTGACTTGCAGGTGATACTCCTGTTAATATAAGCTAGCATGCTGTTGGCTAGTTTTACAGCAGAGTTGTCCAACTGGCAGCCCATAGGTTACATGTGGCCACGAGGGGTTAAATTGCACCCCGCAGGGTCTAGCCTGGTTGCCATTCCCCATTGTTGTGGCTATAACAGCAGCTGGAGCCTCAAGTCTCCCCCTCCTTCCTTCAGCTTTTGTTTATCAGGTTAAAAATAACTCTTTAATTTAAATATCATTGGCTTACTTTCCTCTCTTCATTGCCTTGAGCCTGGAAACAGGAGTATATTTCTGAAAGCCTTACTCCTTGGTTTTGTTCAGGGTGGCTTCCTTTCTTTTGCCACTACTTGGCAGGTAGACCAGCGGTTTTCAAGCAGCTTTCCATGGGGTGGTGGGTTTCTACAATAGAGATTGTGGGTAACGGTGGGCCTGGAGGCAGTACACTGCTATTGCCAGGCCAGGTCGCCTGGCTCCATGTCAGCTCATGCAGCCTGCAGAGCCTGGGATAGGTGTTCTGTGGTGGAAGAAATGGTACTGGAAGCATTTTGTGACTTTAGGAAGCGTGAAACTTCTGAGCCAGAGAATGAGAGCAGCAGCTTTGAGTGTTTGCATCCTGGAACATGGATGCCTGAATAGCTCAGACAGATCTCTTGTGTGCAACAGAAGGGTCTGTAACAGTATAACTGCCATGCCAGGGCACCCCAAAGTTAGTTTTGGTCTGTGGGTGCATTAAAAGCTCTCACTTTGTCGCTGTGTTTAGCTGCAGTTACCCAGACATTTTACTGCAAGCCCCTTGGGGGGCTGTACTCCCTGCCATACCTGATGGACCAGCAGGGCGAGGATACAGAGACCCTGAGCCGAGCTGAGTGGTGGGAACTGCTCTTCTTTGTTAAGAAGCTAGAACTACATGAGCAACAAGAGATCACTCACCTCATCTGGCAGCACCAAGAGGAACAGGTGTGGGAAGGAGCTGGTAAATGGCAAGAAGGGGTTGGCACAGGGAGCAGAGCAGGCTTATGGGGGTATGGCAAATCAGGGAGGAAAGTAGGAGAAGAGAAGTGGGTTGTGGAGTTAGGGGAAAGGATAGAAACAGAGAAAAGGAAGGAACAGGTAACTGTGGTGGGAGAGGAGGAACCATAGTGGAATAGGAAAAGGGTTGAATTTTGGGAAACTGGTGGGGAGGTGGGAGAGACACGAGTGGAATGAGGGGGAATGAGGACTGTAGATGACACAGATAAATGCATGTAAGAGAGGAGAGCAGCTCGTCCCAGATCTAGGCAACATAATCGTGTCCACTGGGTTCCAGATGAGCAAGCTGCAGACATGGGGATCTGTGGAAAGAAATGGCTGGTCTTGCCCATGACAGGTTTGGCTGCCCCTGGGTGGGTGTCAGGCCTGCAGAGGGGCCCTGAGGATTAACTCAGACCTCTGCGTTCCAGGTGTTGGAGCTAGATGAGGAAGCCCTGATCCAGCTGTCAGTGCCCTTGGAGTTGGTCCAGAAGGTGCTTTGGGTCCTGTGCAAGCAGTGCCAGGGCAGCACCCTGAGTGACCTCCACAACTCTCATGTCTACATCAAGTACTTCCTCAGCAAGGGATGGGAGGAGCAGGACAGTGTTGGGGTAAATGTGGTCCCTTTGGAATGTGCTGGCCATGGGAATGCCTTCCTTGAAGCCATGGCGTCCAAGAAACCAAAGACAGACCTTCCTGCTGCTGATGTGCCTTCCCCCACCCCAGCCACCGTGGAGAAATCAGACTTGCAGCTATTTAGTGAACTCTTCAAAGCAGAAGGGCTGATTTTGCCAGAGTTCCTGGAGGAAAAAGCCAAAGGTAAGTGCCAGCAGGAAGCCCAGGTGTCCTGCAGGGGGTGACTGCTCTGGGCAAGTTGCTTCAGGGGGCTCTTTATGTAGAGAGGATCCCTGCTGGCTTAGGCAAGAGCATCCTCTGGGCATGTGGGAGAAGTGAGCGTAGGGCTTGAGTGGGGGAACCCAAGGTTTGCTCAGGGAGTGGATGGGCTTGGGAGAGGGAGGCAGAGT
>NW_005842890.1:497151-498956 GCF_000455745.1 Alligator sinensis
AGGTGAGAGCCCAGGAAGGAGTCCTGCTTCTGCCATGCTGATGAACCTGTTGGTCCTGGCCAGTATTCTGCACCATGAAGGGATCAGGCAAGAAGAGCTCTTTGGAGAAGATTGCAGATGCTCTGGAGATGATCCAGAGATCCAGTTCTGAGGTCGAGCTGCAAGTAGCGGGTCTCAGGTTCATTATCAAGACCCTGGAGGAGGAGGAGCCGGGTCGAGAATGGCAGCTCATTAAAGTTGAGGGTGGACTAACTGTCAGGTCAGTTCTTGTTTCATCTGGGTTGACACCAGTCTCCAGCCCTTGGCTCTCTTTCTACTTTGTCTGCTGGACTGAAGGCCCTCTAGTATCAGAAATGTTCTTTGCGTATAGGTACTTGTATGCTGTGATCAAATGTTTCTCCCTCATAAACTCCATGGTTCAAGCTTTCTTATTTTGTCACTAGAGGGTGGGTTTCTCAGGCCATGAACTGAGGGGGCTTGGTTGGAGGGGGGGCTGTGGTCCCTGTGTGCTGAGAGGGCCTTGGGTGAGCTGCTGGAGTGCCCAAATTGGGTTTGCAGACATGGCTGGGGCAGGGCTCTGGCCAGGTGTAGAGAGATAGTTGTAGATAGCTCAAGATGAGACATGGGAGGGAGGGTGTTGGCCAGTGACATGCAGAAGGGAGGATGGCTGGGAGGAGGTGTGGAATGTCCTGAGGTGAGGAGATGGGGTTGGAATCATTCTCATTCTTGGTCCCTTGCAGTCTTTCAGCCTCCCTAATAAAAAGGGTTGCCACTCCTGGGTGACTGAGGATAGGTGATCTGATGACAACCTGAATACCAACAAGAGGGGAAAGAACCAGATGCTAAATGTCTCTTCAGTCCAGCAGGGGAAAGTAGATCAAGAGGGAAGGGCTGGAAGTGGGAAGCAGAGAAATGTGGATTGAAGATAGAGCCTGCATTTCTCTCAGCAAGTACAGACTGGTACAGACTGTCATCTCTCAGTGCCTTCCTGGGACTAGTCAGATTGAGGTTGTGGGGGGCACCAATGAGGGCTGTCTGTCAGGGTGGTTTGGGATCCAGTTTCTAGGAGGGAGCTGCCTTTGAGTTAGGGAGCAGGCCTCGTCCCTGCAGTTGCACTGTGAGGGTCTCCGATTGCTGTGGCCCCTGCCTAAGCAGCTGTTGCTCTGTGCAGGGAGAAGCTGGTGAAGATGCTGGTGGAGCTCCTGACCAACCAGGTGAAGGAGAAGCTGCTGGTGGTGCTGGCGTTGCGCCTGCTGTGCGTGCTGATGGCCAAGTATGACTGGCGTGTGCTCTTTGCCACAGAGGGTGGGATACGTGCTGTGTTGTCTTGTATGCAGGAGTACGGCCCCTTGGCACTGGTCCAGCAAGCTGGTTTGGCGGTGAGTGTGTGTGCAGAGGGGCTGGGTGGCTGTAGGAGTAGGGGGGAGTGGAGCGGGTTTGGGTCCTCTGCCAGAGGGCAGGTGTTGGGATTGGTGGAGAGATGGAGGGTTGTACTGGATAGGAGTGGTTCTGGGGAGAAGTGGGGAAGAAGGTGGGAGTGCTGGGATACTGGGGGTACCTGGTGGATTGCCAGTGCTAGGCTGGGGTTGGGAGGCCCTGTGTCCTCTGCTGCTCCCTTAAATCCCCATTTCTGTCTTGCAGGCCCTGAAGGTGCTGGTGGGGGCTGGGAACTGTGAGGTGCTGGGCACCAGCAGGAAGCCATTTCCCCTGAACCATTCTGATGCCCAGATGATGCGGGAGATTTTTGCCAGCATCGGCTCTGCCACTAGCAAGGGCTCGGATAACCTGCTGTGTGCCATTCCTTC
>NW_005842890.1:498987-501582 GCF_000455745.1 Alligator sinensis
TGCTGCCATCAGCACCATGCAAGGCACAGCTGGGTACGGGCAGGTGGCATCCTCTCCATGGGGAGTTGGGGTGGGGGAACACCTTCTAGAGTAGAGTGGGTGCAGAGCCAATCTCTAGGAGCTGCAGCCCAGGAAGCAGGAGTGAGGACAATTGCCTCTTCAGCCCCCAGCCTCAGTCCTGCGGGGCAGTGCCGTGGGGTTTGCTCTGGGAAAGGATTGTGGGTACACCTCCCCACAGCCTTTCTGTTGCTGCTTCCAGGTGCGGAGGCTCCTTGCATGCAGGAGGCCCTGTCGCCTCTGGGATCCATTAGAGGAGAGGAGGAGTGACATGCCTCAGCCCTTACCTGGTCCCTTGTCCCTACAGGGGCATGTCAGCTGTGCAGAATGGCCTGCTGGTGGTGAACATGCTTGTCGACAACCACCGTGGCCTGGCTGAGCAGCTGGTGAGCTGCGGAATCCAATCAGTCCTGCAGAGCTGCTGCCAAGGAGGCCGGAGTCCTGCAGAGCCCAGCTGTCCCAGTGAGACATTGGCCATGGCCATGCTCAGTCGCCTAGCAGAGCACAAGATCCCTTCAGATCTGACAACAGCAGGTACGGAGTCCTTGGGGCCCTTCAGACCCCGCTGCCCATGAGTCTGCTGAGGGCAGGGACTGGCCTTGTGCCTTCCCTTTAGTGCCCAGCACCCTCCTTCCTAATGCCTGTGAGCCCACGGACAAGCAAATATGGGACATCTTGTGTGTTCTTGACTTCCTCCTTTCTGGAGATGACAGGTACATGGTAATCTGTGTCCCCCTCAAGCCCCTCAAGCACATGTCTGCTCAGGTATTTGGTGTGGTGTCACACTAGGGAGGGCTGCAGGCTCCTGGGTGTTGCTGGGGTGAGGGCCCTGAGTCTGTTGTACCTGGTGCAGATGCAGGTGCCCCCCTGGATCTGAGGGACGTGGACGTGCAGAAACTGGTGGCCAGTCTGCGGGAGGGCATCCTCTCCAAGGAGGTGCTGTTGGCTCTGGAGCAACACCTCTGTGACAAGAGCCTTTGGCATGAGAGCGAGGCTGCTGAGCTCTTGCAGGACCGTGACCGCTTCCTGCTGCTGCTTCGCAACCTGGAGCAGCTGGGGGCTGAGAAGGCTGTGCAGCTGGGGGTCCTCAGGTGAGGGGAGGCTGTGGTTCCTGTGTGCTGAGGTGGCCTTGGATAGACTGGGACATGCTGAGATTGGGTGGAGTGCCTGGATTGGATTTGCAGACATGGCTGGGGTTGCTGAAGCAGCAGGGCTGTGGCCAGGTGGGGGACAGAACCTGGGGTGATTGGGGGGCAGAGGGTAGCTGTGGATTTCCCAAGGTGAGACATGGAAGGAGGGTGTTGGTCAGAGACCTGCAGAGGGGAGGAAGGCTGCGGGTAGGTTTGGAAGGTCTTGAGGCGAGGAGGTGTGGGGTAGGAGCAAGGCTGCCAGGGCTGCCCTGAGGAGGGATACAGAAGGGACCTGGCGTGGGTTGGCTGGTGTCTGTGCTGGGAGAGGGTATGGGGAATAGTAGGCAGATTGTGGAGAGGAGCTGGGGCAGATGGGTGGGTGGATTGCTGTGCAGCCAGGGAGGCTAGCCAGGGGCAGGGGCAGTGAGTGTCAGAAGGGTGGTAAAGTGAGAGGAGCTCTGGGCACTGGCACCTTCTCCACCCTCCCTTCCCCCAGTCCTCACTCTCCTGTCTTTCACTCAGGATTTTGAACAAGTTCCTGGACAATTACCAGGAGGACGCGCTGCCATGGCATGAGTGCATTGAGCCCTGTCTGTCTTCCATGAGCGCCCACAGCACTGAGCGAGATGTGAGGACCGGGCTGGGCCTGGAGGTCTTGTTAGCTACTGGCAGGTTGGGGGATGGGCATCGGGAGGTGCCCTAGGGCTTCTGGTGATGTCCTGTGTAGGGGGTGGTCGTGACTGGGTCCTGCTTCAGGCCTGTTTCATTGGGGGCGAAGTTAGCTCTGGCACTTCCTCTAGTGGCCTCTAGGCCAGGACTTGATCCTTCCACTGGGATACAACAGAGGGCCTAGAGACTGCAGCCCTCCATCCCCATTATGTGCCAAGCACTGGGCTCTGCAGATGAGACGGGCAAGAGGGGAGTTTCCTGCCCCAGGCCACGTGCCAGGCAGAGCTGAGAACAGAAACAGGCCTGCTGGTTCCTAGCCTAGTGTGCTGACCCCCAGCCCCTCCCTCTCCTTCTGCAGGTTGTGCAGGAATTCATTCGCTTCCTGCACCGCCTGGCCACTGTCAACAAAGACTGTGCTGTGGTGATGTGCCGTGTGGGCACCAAGGAGGCCCTGACCAAGGTCATGGACAAGCACAGCTCCAGCCTGCTGCTGGTGACAGAGCTACGGGACCTGGTGACGGACTGTGAGAAATATGCCAGCCTCTACAAGAAGATGACGACCAGTATCCTGGCTGGCTGTATCCAGGTGAGGCTTGGGCACTGGCACAGGGTGAGGCTGGCTGTGCATGGAGGGTCAGGGCTGGCTGGCTGGCTGTGCACACCTGGTCTCTGGGGCTGTTGCAGGGGCCCAGCCACTGGGCTTCCCCCACTAGGCCCCTGTGTCCCTTGTGCAGATGGT
>NW_005842890.1:503037-504347 GCF_000455745.1 Alligator sinensis
CCCCAGAGCAGTGACTGTCCACCAGAGGCAGGGCAGGCACAAGCCTTGCTGAGAGCTTCCCCTGCTGTTGGGCAGTGCCAAGTTCCTCAAGATATGTCTGGAGATGGCAGCAGGCTGTGGGCAGCAGCATGAAATTGGGACCTCAGGGACCCCAAGCCATTGGACACATGACCCCTCCACAGGGGTTCCTCTGCATCCTGGGATCAGCTTGGGTGCCTGAAGGTCCAGGTCTCAGTGGCAAGGCCACATGCTCTGGCCAGGCAACCAGTGCTTGCCTCAGTGCAGTACTGTTGCACAGAGGAGTATGTGGGGTGCTTCTGGTGCTGGCTGTTGGTCTGTGCCACCTTGCTGGTGAGGAATGACAAGGATACACTGACTAGCTGTGCCCTCTGACCCCTGTCTGCTTTGGTGGTCCCTGGGGCTGCTTCTGATAGGATGAGGTGGCTCATGAACTTGGCATTGTGACATCCAGGCTGTTGCCTGCTGCTAGATTTTGATTCTTTTAGTTGTCTGGCTAGACAGGGATGCCAGGGAGCAGGGCCAGGACTAGCCAGTGTGCGCCTCATGGTGGCAGGGGGATGCTATCTTTCTATACTTGGGGATCCTAGTTTGATTTCTGCTTGCCAGTCCCCTGTGCTTGTTGTCTTGCTGCCCTGTGTTCCTTGACCCTAAACCCAGCTGCTTCCCTGCCTATTAAGTGCTGTGGGGTGGGGCCCTGTGCAGCCATGACATGCTGTGGGTTATGTGGATGGCAGTACTTGGGGCCTGGCAGTCCTGGCATCAAGATTCTGTGACTCTCCCACCCTCAGGTGAACGTCATGCCCTCGGCCAGCAGAGTGATCCTTCTGGAGAACCTGACCCGCTTCTGGCCTCTCATACAGGTCAAGATCAAGCGTTGCCAGCAGGTGGGTGCACTGGACAGGCTCTGGTCCCGGGTCCCCCTTGTGTCTTCCTGCCAGGGTTTGGCTGGGGGCCAAGAGGCCCAGCTCGGAGCACCTATGGGGCTGGATCCTGCTGGCTGTGTGGTGGGCAGAGCATGTCTGAACATTTGAGGTCTGTGCCCTGTGCAGGGTGGGATTGACACGCGTGTGCGTGGCATTGAGGTCCTGGGGCCCAAGCCCACCTTCTGGCCGGTCTTCAAGGAGCAGCTGTGCCGGCGCACATACCTGTTCTACACCACCAAGGCCCACACCTGGTGCCAGGAGATCTCGGAGGATCGGCTCCAGTTGCTGCAGCTCTTCAACAGGGGAGGCCCTGCGTGGCACTGCTGGACCGCGCACTCAGCAGGGAAAGGACCATGCGGCCCCCGG
>NW_005842890.1:504359-511411 GCF_000455745.1 Alligator sinensis
TGTCTTGCTGGTAGATCATGGTGGAAGGTAAAGGAAGTGGCAAGGCTGACCTGTGTGGAGGCAGAGGTCTCAGCCTGGGGCTGTAGGGGTTGATACATGGGGAGGGGCAGGGCAGGTGCAGGCCCCCAGTGTCTTGCCGGGGTCATGAGGCCCAGTATTGTTTTGTTCTGTTGTGAGCCCAGAGCCATGCACTTCTGGCCAGGAGGCTTGGCAGCTGTTCTTGGCCTTGAGAGCGTAGTCTTTACTGGCTGAGACAAAAGCTTGAGAAGATTCAGGGGGTTTTGACATGCTGGAGGGGCAACATGGGGAGCACTGCCCAGCTGTCCCCCATTGAAGACATCCCTTGGTGACAGGAAGTGGGAGTGGTGGTGATCAGTGAAGAGGCATATAGCAGCTTGGGTTGCCTGGCCTGGTGGAAGGGCTCTAGCTGCTAGTTGGAGCTGTGGAGAGGAAAAGAGCTTTTTGTGGAGAGGGCAAGTAGAGCTAGGGGAAGTGCAGCTGGGTCCCCAGGAAGGGGACCGCCCTTCTGAGGCAACAACAGAGTTGCCCCAGGACAGGTCTGGAGACCCATTGGCCACGGGAATTTGCTGGGTGGGGTGGGGGTGCCCCAGAGCCCAGCAGTCCTGCCCCAAATCCTGGCAGGCATGGGACGCAACAAGCTGGGCCCCATGACCCAGGGTCCTGCTCAGGTTCAGCTGCTGTGCTGCCTGGTGTCTCCCTGCCCTCTTCATGTCTGGTGCTAGGTCAGCACCTTGCCCTGCCTGTCCTTGCCACTGTTTTCTGCCCCCATTCTCCACTGCTGCCCTGGCCAGCCAAGCCCTGCATCCCTGCCCAGAGCATGTCCTGGGTGTTTCCCTGCACCCCTGCTGATGCTCTCTTGGCAACTCTCTGTTGTTGCAGGCTGAACAGTGCGCTGCGGCACGAGCAGGTGTTTGCTGAATATTTCCTCCCTGATGAAGAGGCAGCCCAGGCTCTGGGCAGGACCTGCTGGGAGGCCCTCATCAACCCGCTGGTGCAGAGCATCACCAGCCCAGGTAACAGCTCCCCCTGCCTGTCCCCTCTTGCTGTGACCCTGCCACACAGATTGTCTGGCTCAGGCTCTGTCCCCCTTCCAGACTCCAGTGGCATCAGCCCCCTCGCCTGGCTCCTCAGCGAGTATCTGGAGAACTTGGAGACGGCTCGCCACGCCAAGAGTCATGCCACCATCTTCAACTCCCGTGTACGCCGCCTCAGCCACCTGCTGGTGCACGTGGACCCCAGCACCCCAGAGCCCGAGGAGCTGCGACCGCCCGTCCGAGGAAGTAAGGGCCTGGGCAGGCCAGAGCAGGGGGTTCCTCGGGCTGCAGTTGCAGGTGGGCAGAGGCAGGTGCAGTTCCCATGGGGGCGGGTGCTGCTTGCATGGTGAGGCTGGCAGCACATCGTGTGTCCACACCAAGAGCCACAGCAGCAGAGGTGCTTTCTGTTGGCAAAGGAACCATGTTCCCCACCCAGCAGAGCAGGCTTCTCTTGCCCCTCAGCAGGCAGTGTCAGGCATGTCTACACCTTCTCCAGCTGCCACGGGTCCCATGGCCGCCAAGCAGGTTCCCCTCATGCCACTGAGTGAGCATGCGTGTGGCCAGGGCTTGCTTGGGGTAGTGGCCCTGTTCTGGCAGAGGCTCTCCTCTCCAGACAGGGCCTGGACACACTCTCAGCTGCCTCCTGCCCATGGGACCTGCTCTGCTGGGGGGCCAGGTTCGGGCTGGTGGCAGAGGCTCGGTGCAGCTCCTTCAGGTGCAGATGCCTCTGTGGAAATGCTGCAGGGGCAGGGTGAGTCCAGGGCTTCTGAGAGAGCCAGAGCAGCAAGGTGATTCCTCTCCTCTCCTCTGGCCAGGTGGACAGAAGTGCCAGCTTGCCAGGCCTCTTTGAGGAGAGGTGGCCTCCCTGACCCACACAGCACCCTTGGCATGTAGTGCCTGTTGGGCTGGCACCCATTGGGAGGGGCCATTGTCCTTGCAGAGCTCCCACTTAATGCTGGTTCCTGCCTGGGCTCACACCTTTGCCACGGGCTCCCAGCACATGGCTGGCTGTGCTGTTGCTGGCAGGGGTGGGGAGGTAATGCAGGCATGTCAGAGGGTGAGGAGCTCTGGTTCCAGGTGGCTCTTCAATGCACCACATGAGCTTCAGCTCTATCCCCCTGGGGTGGCAAGGGCCATGGACATGCCTAGCTCCAGATCCCTCCCACAGCAGCTGA
This sequence comes from Alligator sinensis, assembly GCF_000455745.1. NCBI lineage: Eukaryota > Metazoa > Chordata > Crocodylia > Alligatoridae > Alligator > Alligator sinensis. Next base: position 506,590 of record NW_005842890.1, read on the forward strand.
GCCAAGCTGCTGCTTTGGAGCATGAAGGGCTGCTCTCTGTGGGCTGTACTCACTCTGGGTCCGGTTCTTTGACAGATGGGAAGAACAAGGAGGCAGTCTGTGGAGCTGTGAAGGTGTCAGGGAAGAAGCCTGGCAGCCTGGTGGGCATCACGCAGTGCTGGAGAGGCGTTGTGCAGCAGCAGGTGTGTGTGCACAGCTGTGGGGACAGGGCTTGGGCAGCAGGAGCAGGATGTAGCACGAGTGCACAGCTGCAGTGGGGGAGCTGTTCTGGCCCCAGCTGTTCTGCACAGAGCATGGTCCTGGGTGGGGCTGCCTATGACAGCATGGTTGCCCCCCCCGTGCAGGTGAAGCGGTTCTTGGAAACCTCATGGCAGGCCCCAGACTTTGTGGAGCGCTACTGTGGTGTGTACCAGCGTCTGCATAGCTCCATGGAGGAGCTGTTTGGGCAGCAGATGGCCTTTGCACTGGCCCTCCGCCAGGGCTTCTCAGGGGCGCTGCTGCAGCTCTCCTTCCTAACAGCCATGCATGTGAGTAGGACTCAGCCCTTTGCAGGGGGAGGGCAGCTAGTGGGATGGCCCTTATCCTGGGACAAACTGGGAGCTCAGTGGAGGATTGGGCTGCTCTGCTGGTCACTAAGCCCTTGGGCAGGAGAGCAGGGACTGTGCCTGTTCCCAGGTTGGGCTGTGCCCTGGCCTTTCTGCTGCCAGCCTGGGCCAAGGCCCTTCATGGTTTCTCTGCAGTCTGCCTGCCCTCTGGGATGCTACCAGCCCCCACTGCTCTGTGTCTGCTGGGTGACCCCTGTGGTGAGCCCTGCTCCTGTCTGGGTCCAGCAGGTATAGAGTCCTGTCATGTCCCTTGCCTGTGCCCAGGCACACATGCAGCTCCCATTGCTGCTCTTGTTGCACACATGCAGTTCTCCTGCTTCTGTTCTTGTGCTGCCTTAGTGTGACCCCTGCCAGGGAAGGGACCCCATTGTCCGAACTTGAGGAGAATTCTGTGGGGGAGCACTCTCCTGTCCCGTCTTTCCCTGAATGTCTTTGTAGGGAAGCATGTCTCTGCCTGGCCTCCTACTGTCATGGGGTGGAGCCTCCAGCCTGGAGTTCCACCCTGACCATGGGCGCTGTCCCCCCAGGTGAGTGAGCAGTTTGCCCGCTACATCGACCAGCAGATCCAGGAGAGTTGCGCTGATGCAGCCAGTGTAGAGACGCTGCAACGGCTGCAGCGGAGCCTGGAGCCCATCCTCTTCCTCTCAGGCCTGGAGCTCGCCAACACCTTTGAGCACTTCTACCGGTGAGGAGACGCAGGCAAGGGCCAGCCAAGGAGGAGCGGGGCTGTGAGGGTTCCCCAGGTCAGAGGGGCTGGGGTTCAGGTCAGACTGCTGACTGAGGCTGTGGGAGCTTCTGGGGGAAGGGAGTGGGCCCTGGACTGAGCTCCACAGAAGCCTGCTGGGCCCTCTGCTGCCAGCCCCAGCACCCAGGTTCTCTCTGTGGCTTGCAGCAGCCTGGGTAGGCATCAACCAATGGCAGTTCTCTGGGGCTTTCCCCCTTCCCTCCCCTCTGGGGTTGCTCATGCTCCAGGGAGGAGGCTGGTCTGGCAGGGGCTGGGTTCCATGGCCTCTAGCACCGTCCACTGTGGAAATTGAGAATCTGGCAGAGACAGCCGGATTGGTCCTGGGGGCACCTGCCTTTGGCCGTGACAGAGAGAGTTGCGCTGATGCAGCCAGTGTAGAGACGCTGCAACGGCTGCAGCGGAGCCTGGAGCCCATCCTCTTCCTCTCAGGCCTGGAGCTCGCCAACACCTTTGAGCACTTCTACCGGTGAGGAGACGCAGGCAAGGGCCAGGCAAGGAGGTCAGAGGGGCTGGGGTTCAGGTCAGACTGCTGACTGAGGCTGTGGGAGCTTCTGGGGGAAGGGAGTGGGCCCTGGACTGAGCTCCACAGAAGCCTGCTGGGCCCTCTGCTGCCCGCCCCAGCACCCAGGTTCTCTCTGTGGCTTGCAGCAGCCTGGGTAGGCATGTCCCCTGGGGTTGCTCATTCTCCAGGTGCAGGGAGAAATCAGACCAGCGAGGCTGGTTTGGCAGGGGCTGGGCTTTATGGCCTCCAGCACCACCCACTATGGAACTGGGGATCTGGCATGGACTTAACTGGGTTGGCCCTGGGGGCACCTGCCTTTGGCCGTGACAGAGGAGGAGGGCATGGGGTTCCTGCGTCTGGCACGTGGGGGTTGGGCTTTTGGTTCTGGGAAGGCAGAGACAGGTCTAGGGGATGCCTTTGTTGCGGGTTGCTGGGACCGGGGTTGTCTGAAGTTGGTTGCTGTTGCAGGTATTACCTGGGTGACCGGCTCCTGGCCCAGGGCAAGGTGTGGCTGGAGGTGGCTATTGTGGAGCATATCGGGCTCTGCTTCCCCAACCGCTTCCCCCAGCAAATGTTGAAGAACCTGAGTGAGTCAGCGGAGCTGCAGCAGCAGTTTCACCTCTTCCAGCTGCAGCAGCTGGACAAATGTCTGCTGGAGCTGGATGCAAGGCAGGAGGACCCAGAAGATGAGGTGGGCCTGAGAGGGGTGGGGTGGGGGTTGTGCAGGGGCTGCCGCCTTTTCCCAGAGGGGTCATGCCCAAGTAGGCTGTTGCCCCTGTGGGCTCTTGAGCAGATTCCTGCATCTGCCCACAGGTGATGGAGGAGGAGCCTTCCCTGCTGGCAGTGGAGCCAAAACTGCAGGTGCTGGCTCTGTCCCCACGCTGCTGGACCATCTCTTCACTCTGCCATCTGGATGACCCCGGCCGGTTTTTCCCACCACCTCTTGCCTCCTACCTGGCCAAGTTCACTGACTTCTACACAAAGAGTGAGCCTAGACCAGGGTCAGCCTTGCTGGGGCTGGGTCTGCTGGGGGCACCCTGCTCCCTGTGGGAGTGTCTCTGGAGAGGCTGTGGGGCCTGAGGGGTGGTGAGCGGGTAATGCTGCCCATGGATAGGGTCACCATATGGGACAGTGTGAAATCTGGGACATTGCCCGCCCTCCCCACTCCCTCCCTTTGCAGGTAAAGGTAGAGTCAGGGCACCACTGGTATTACTACTGGGGCAGCTAAGGAGTCAATGTCCTGTTAATGATCCATTGTTTTCTTCAGAGGTGTTAATGATCCCCTTTTTAATCTTCATTCCCCTAGTTAAGCTAACCTATTAGGGCAATGTAGCTGTCTGCTAGAGCTTCCCATTTCACTGCTCCTGCCCCTCCACCTCCCTGCCCTGCACCCTGGATGCTTGTTTTAATTTTCACTGGTTGGCCGGGACTGGCTTTCAAATTCCAGGACTCTCCCGGCTAATCCAAGACGTAGAGTTACCCTACCTGTGGGCAACCCTTGCTGGGGCCTGTCCAGGAGATGCTCGGTATGAGCTCTGGCTGGGGGTGCGTGGGTAGGGCCTGCCTGCAGGGGTGTGTGATGGGATCAGCCATGTCTCTTGCAGGTCAGAACTGGTTTGGGCTGGAGCACATGAAGCCACGGCACCTGCAGTGGACGTGGCTGGGCCACGCCGAGCTGCAGTTTGTGGATAGCACCTTGCACGTCTCCACCTTGCAGATGTACATCCTGCTGTGCTTCAACAGTGCTGAGGTGGGGAGTGCATCAACCTCTGTCACCCCTGCCGGTCCCCCAGAGCAGTGCTGCCTTCTCCTCTAGGTCCAGCTTCCTTGGGACAGCTTCCCTTCACCCCTTCCCTGGGGCAAAGGCACCTTGCCCAGCCCTGCAGGGCAGGAAACGATGGCCCCATAGTCCTCAGGGTGGACCCTGGCTTCCTGCTCTGAGGCCCCCCAGCCTGTCCTTGCTCTGGTTGCCTCTGCCTGACCCTTCACAGTTTCTGCTGGAGCATTGGTGTCCTTCTGTGTCCTCCCTTGCAGAGAGGATGTAATGGGAAATGTGGCCACCTCTTCCAGCCTTGGCCCTCTGCTACCTGCCCCCTTTGCTATTCCAGGAAGTTGCTGTGGAAACCCTGGTACAGGCCACGGGACTCTCTCCGGTCCTGCTGAGCCATGCATTGAAGCCCCTGACAGGCAGGGATGGGATCCTGACTCAGAGCCACCCTTCTGGGGGTGAGTATGAATGGGCAGCGCTGGGGGGAGACCCAAGAAAGTGTGTGTTGTGGGACTCGTGTTCAGGAGCCAGTTACCATGTGAGGGACTGAAGTGCTTGGTTACCTGTGCAGGGTGGGGGGCCAGGCAGGAGTGTTTCTGAAGGGGGCCTGTAGCTGTGCCTGTACCATGCATATAGAGGACCTGGTATTTGTGTAGGCCTATGCAGAGGGTGTGGGGTGCGTGGGGCAGGACTTGCCCCAAGTGGGTTGCAGCCTGGGATTTGTCAGGTGGATGAAGTGGGGCTTAGATCCCTGAGCTGGGTGGGGATGGAGGTCCAGTCCACAAGTACTACTGATCTTGGCCTGTGCGTGTCTCTGTCGTAGGGATCCTGCAGCTGAATGAGGCAGCCTTGTTGCGGGGCTCTGGCCAGCACCTGTGGCTGCTGCCCAGGCAGACATACCTTAACGTGAAGGAGGATGAGGGAAGCACCCTGGAGAGGAAGAGGAACATCATCTGCTGCCTCACTGTCCAGATTCTGAAGGAGGAGAAGCAGCTGCACATTGATAACCTTGTTTTCAGGGTATGGAGAAGGGGCTGCCTGGCCTGGCTGTTCTGTTTCCTGGCAGGGTCAGGAGTAACTCCTGGCTTTCTCTCCTATTGCCTTAGGTGATTGATGCCTGTCAGAAGTGGGAGGCTGGGGCAACTCCAAAGTTCCTGAGCTTCTGCTGCAACAGCACAGACGTGCTGTCATGCATCCTGCTG
>NW_005842890.1:511421-511805 GCF_000455745.1 Alligator sinensis
AGGGCTACATCCGGCGCCTGGAGGACAGCCCCCAGCTTGTGGAGTACATCTCCACAGAGCCAACAACTCCACACAGGGGCCAAGCACAGGTCCTTTTTCAAAGCTTAGAAAGCAAAAGCCAGCAGACTGATTTGGGGAAGGACCAGGTCACCAGGAAATTCTCTGCTTTCAGGTAGGGGAGCGTTTTATACAGGTTAAGAAAGGCTATATTAACAGAGAATGTTTTCACTCAAGAAAACATCCAGATGATGGGCATTTTCTCTGCCAGGTTGAATGCTGGTGGAATTGGCACCGAGGAGGTTTTGATGGAGACTCTTCTGTTGCCTATGGGACGCACCATGAGTCAAGACGAGGTGGAGATGCTCATGAACCAGACAGTTCAGC
>NW_005842890.1:511836-516312 GCF_000455745.1 Alligator sinensis
GCAGATAGAGCCCAACATCTGCTTATACACTGCAAGTGGAATGTGGATCTGCTGATCCAGCGCTACACTGAGGACCCTGAGTTGCTGCTCATTTCTTCAGGGCTGCAAGTGCGGAGCCCCCAACAGCCCCCAAGCCCTGTCACCCTTTGTCCAGTGTGTGTGAACCAACTCTGCCCTGATGACAGCATTCCTACTCTCTGCTGCATGCACTACTGCTGTAAGGTGAGGGGCCTCAGGATTGACAAACTTGTGTAGCCATGACGAGAGGACTCAGTCCCAGGATGAGTGGAAGCTTTCTTCCCCAAACAGCTGGCATGAGAAGATCTCACTTCTCATTTTTCTCCAGCTTGTGGGATCCATTCATTCCCTCCTTTCAGCTATCTAGTGATGGTCTTGCAGCTCAAACAGCAAGATAAATTCCTGATGTGTTCCCGAGTGGGGAGCTGGCTACTTCTTCTAGCCATAGGAATGGGCTCCAGAGGAGGGCATCTTGTCTTGGGAGCAGGCTTGGGGTTGCTGCTGTGATCATGGTCTGGATCTGATTTTGTGTCTGTCTGCCCGCCCAGTCCTGCTGGAATGAATATTTGACAACCCGGATTGAACAGAATCTGGTTCTGAACTGCACCTGTCCCATCTCCAACTGTCCTGCACAGCCCACCACAGACTTTATCTGCTCCATCATCTCTTCAAAGGAGGTCATTGCCAAGGTAGGTGAGGTTCTTGCCAGGCTATGCCTAGCTTTCTGCCATTTGTTTGGGTGGGGGCGGGTGGAGGTGGATACTCCTCATTTCTAATCCATCACCTGTATTCCTCCCCAGTTTGAAGACCAGTAGGGTTCAGAGTTAGTGGCAGGCAGCTCATGAGAAGCCTCCTGTATTTGAATGAATGAGAATTTCCTCTCTTGTGCTAATTGACTGATCTCTCCTATGGTTCCTATCTACTTACTCTATGCTGTGCAGCTTAGCCTTGCCACAAGTACCCTCCATGTCCCCTCACCTTCCCATCTGCCGCCATTTTTCTGTTCTCCAAATACATTTCCCACTCCTTTTGAGTCTGTCTGTTTAGATTTTCATCTCACTATAAAATCAACCCAGCAAGCAGAATGGTGGCACTAATCAGCTGTTTGCAGCCATAATTTAGTTTGTGCTTCTTGTGTTGTAGCACTTATCCTATCATGATTCTGTCTGGTCTAATTAGATAGTAAACTCCCTGAAGGGCTCTTTCTTGTTGCGGGGTTTTATTATCTACAGCACCTTGGCTGGGATCAGTAGGCACTACTATGATACAGTAATAATGATAATTGTTACCTTGCACTTGATGGAGAGCAGTTTCCTGTATCTTAGGGCTCTAGTGTTGGAATATAAAGTTTTCAGCATATGAGATAATGTAAATACTTAGGAAGAACAAGGTTGGTGAGAACAGTGTTAGGATAGAAGCTATGTTGGTAGATGGAATTGAAGAGAGAAGAAGTATCTCCTGATGATGACTGCTTTTAGGTCACCAAGAGTCACATTGCTCGGTCATATAAACATGGCTTTGGAGGAGAAATTTGCAGCATACCCTGTGCAGGGAGTAAAAGATGCCCATAGGTCTGTGAAGCCAGAACCACTTCAGCAATGGAGTCCATACTTGACTTAGCCACAGCTGCCCTTTCCTCTTCAAATAATTTTTGGGAAAGGGCTTCAAGCCTGTTTAATGCTCCTTGTGTTTGTAAATACTGTGAAACTTCTCGGGGTCAAGTCATTTGCTCTTTTTGTTTATCACCGTGTGTGTGCGTGCGCGTGCACGCGTGTGTTTGGTATGACCTCTATTCTAGAGAAGTACAGGGAGAACTAAGGTGATATAGGTGTAGAAGCTGCCCAGCCTACATTTCTGGGGCCCTAGCCACAGGATTGGTTGGGCTTTCTTGTATTACAGTACCATCTAGAACTCCCAGCCAAAAGCAGCTCCTCTCTCTGCTGACACTGCATAGTCAAAAATGCCCAAAGAGTTTACAACACCTAAAAAAAGACCAGGCAAAGTGTAGCAGAGAGGGGATTGTTGCTTCCTTCTACAGGTGGCATGGAGGGGAGTGAGGCATGGGAAATGGCTTGCCAAAGTCACACAGTAAGTCAGTAGCAGGAGCAGAACTGAACTCAAAACTCCTGTGTTACAATCCAGCGATATTGTGACTAATAATTTTTGTTTCTCTTTCTGCAGTATGAAAAAGCTATTCTCCGAGGCTATGTTGAGTGCTGCTTCAACCTCACCTGGTGCACTAACCCTCAGGGCTGTGATCAGATCCTTTGTAAGGAGGGACTCAGCTGTGGAGAGGCCTGTTCCAAGTGCTCCTGGATATCCTGCTTCAATTGCAATTTCCCAGAGGTAAGGTTTTCCTCAGGAGCTGGGCTGTCCTCATGTAATCTCAAACCTTCTTGCCTTTCTGTAATGTTCACGCTATGTCCCTCACAGGCTCATTACCCTGCTAGCTGCAGTCATATGTCCCAGTGGATGGATGATGGCGGGTACTATGAAGGAATGACTGTTGAAGCACAAAGCAAACACTTGGCCAAACTTATCTCCAAGCGCTGCCCGAGTTGCCAGGCACAGATAGAAAAGAATGAGGGCTGTCTACAGTGAGTACCTTCCTGTGTTTTGGGGCTGAAGCAGGAAGAAATGGGGGAATGCAGACAAGTTTCTGGTACTTGTAGGACACCCATGTGTCTATTCTTATAATTATGGCTTGGCTTAAAGCAGGGGTGTCAAACATACAATCCGCTAGCTAGATCCAGTCTATGGGGCCATATCATCTGGCCGGTGGATCATTGGACCAGCTCTATTCCTGTGCACAGGGAGTCGGTTTGCGGTGCCACTTGCAGCTAGTGCCTGGTAGCCCCTGTGGCATGTGTAGTGCCAGATCCAGTCTGTGTGCCATAGTCAGTGCGTGTCCTATGCTAGTCACAGGTGTACAGCAAATCCTGGGGCCAGTGCACACTGCAGGGCCAGTCGGTGGGGCTGTGCATGGAGTGTGCGCCCCATGCTGGCCCCCTGTGCTGTGTGCAGCACACGCATGTGGTCCACTTGTGTGCTGGACTGACAAGCCCCAAGGCTCACCATGCGCATGCCAGCTGCTGGTGCTGGCATGGGGCATATGCTGCCTGCAGTGTACAAGCTGGACTGGGCACTGCACATAGCACAGGGGCCTGGAGCATGGACTGCATGCAGTACCCCAAACTGACTCCCTGTGTTGCCTGCAGCACTGGGTCTAGCTCATATGCCATAGGCACGCAGGCTGACTCATGTAGCATGTGGGTAGGACCCAGTGTTGTGGGCCTTCTGCAGGGGGTTGGTTCCCGTCTGGCCCAAAGATGAGTTTGACAAGCCTGGCTTAAAGGCTTTTGTGCTCTTGCTTTCTTCATGTCAGACTTCTAGGTTGCTTTTCTTGCAAGTTCTGGTCAACACTTTTATTTTATTGATTAACTCTGTAAAAGTAGTGACACCAGCAAAAAAAAAAAAAGTTCTTTTGTGAGTGTACCTTATCTGGTTTGGAGAGCTGATGTAAAGCTGTGCCTTCACTGGAAGGGCTTGCTGGTATATTTATGCTAGCAGATCCTTTCTTTTGTAGATGTGGCAAAAAACTATCAATTGTAGTCTATTATGACTTCTTTTTTTGACCATGAGTTGTGAGGGTCACTGATGCAGAAGTAAATCAACCTACACATCTGGGAAAATGTGTGTATTTGGTTGATGGGAGGAACAAAAGTTTCCACACATCACAAGTTCATAATGTGCAAAATTAATAGCTGACAACAGAGGTACCATAAAACCTCTGTGGATATGAATTTGGTGCCTAAATAGGAATAATACAGGGAGTCCTCAGACTTGCAGCACAATTGGTTCTTGAAAAGTGTGTCTTAAGTCGAAACGTAGGTTGGAACCAATTTTCCCATAGGAACAATATTATAAAAGGGGGATTGGTTCCTTTATGATGTTCAACCCAGCTGCCTCCAGCTGGTAAGTCTCTTCTGGTGAGGGGGTAGGGGAAGGGAAGGGATGTGGGGGGACAGATCAGTGCCTCCACAGTGAGGGAAGGATTGGGGCTGGGGTGGCGGGGGTGTGGGCAGGGGGTGGATAAGCTTCTGTTGCTGCGTGCTGTTGCCAGTCTGGGAGGGCATGGGGCATATGCTCCCAGATCTGTGTGGGGCAGGCAGGGCTGTGCTGGGCTGTGCTCTGGGCAGGCAGCAGAAGGTGCTGGGAATGGGAGCTATGCCCTCCTGCCACTCGCCCAGCTGGGATGGAGGCGGAGCTGCTGCGCTGCCTCCGGACAAGAGGCATGCAGCAGTAGGAGCCACCCTGGCCTTCCCGTGCCTCCTGGCTGAGCAGCAGCTGCGTCCTGCCTCCACCCCTGGTCCTGCCTCGCCCCGGCTAGGCAAGTGGTAGCAGGGCAGGGGGGAGGCGTGTGCCCCCAGATTGGGGTGGGGCAGGTGGTGGATGGGG
>NW_005842890.1:516368-536472 GCF_000455745.1 Alligator sinensis
GCTCCCCCCCAATAGCCCCAGTCACCTGCCTGGAATACAGCCCCGGCCCTGCCCACCCCACCCCGATCCGGGGGTACATGTACCTCCTCAACCATGCCCTGCCGCAGCTTGCCGGGACAGGGGCGGGGCACGGGATGAAGCTGCTACTTGTCTGGGAGGCGGGGGAAGGCCAGGGTGGCTCCCATTGCTGCACACCACTTGTTTGGAGGCCACGCAGCGGCTCCGCCCTGGCTGGGTGAGCGGCAGGAGCGTATAACCCCCACTCCTAATGCCTTCCGTCGCCTGCTTGGAGTGCAGTGTGGTGCAGCCCTGGCCCCGCCCGCCCTGTGCAGGTCCGGGCGCACATGCCTCCCTCCATGCCCTCCCAGACCAGTGGTGGGAGCAGCGGCAAGTCTCGTCAGATGAGCTGCTGCTGGACCAGCAACACGCAGCAGCGGGGAGCCACCCCGCCCCGGCTGGACAGCTTTTGCCCCAGCCCCAATCTCTCCCTCGCTGTGGGGGTGTTGATCTGCCCCCCTATGCCGCCCCCCCCCCAACAAGGGACTTACCACCTAGAGGCAGCTGTGTGGAGTATCATAAAGTTGAAACTGGTGTCGGAACCTCGAAACAGCGCATAAATTTATAAAGGTCCTAAGTGCTGTTTGTTGGAAGCTTCTCAAAGTTGGAAGCTGAGGACTGCCTGTATATTTGCCTGGTTACGTTATTGATTGCCTGACCAGGATGGTGACAGCAAAGCAAGGAATACTAAAGTTGATTAACAGGGCTGCAAAAACAGAGAACAGTATACATGGAATACAGGTGACTTGTTATCCCCACATAGATTGGGTGAATATCGCTTCAAGATGGGATGCAAAGGTTAAATTTCTAAACATGAGAAATAACTGGTTTTGGGAACAATTTTAGTCCTGCAACATGCAAGAGGTGGAATATGCTGTTTACTCTGTGTACCCCACGTACCTTTTCCTCCAATCAGCCCTCCAAAATTGGGGTACGTATCTTAAGCTCTTTTGTCTTCACTGAACTAGAAACAGGGAGGAACAGCAGAAAGACACTGCTGCAAGTTGGCTGCCATGCTCTTCCAGTCTCTGAATTCACTTGTCAGGGTCAGAGCTAGAGTGCTAACCTTCTCACAGTCACAGCCACTGCATTCAGGATGGCCTGCACTCAGCATTCAGCCATAAGTGGAAAAATATATTTTCTTCATTCTGCTTTCCCAAAGTAAGGTGTGTGTCTTATTTGGGTGTGCGTGTGTATTGTGAAAAATCACAGTGGAATATAATGCATAATTCTAAGAAGTGTACAGGATTTGGTTCATTGGCAGCTGCTCTACAACAGTGACCACAGTGTAATTTAGTTCAACATCTTTGTAGAAGAAGAAAAAGCAAAGCATCTTTAGTGGCAGTACTTAGCTTCAAAAAGGGGGAACTACACAAAAATGAGGATGTTAGAAAGGAAAATGGTCAACAAAGAGAGTTAAAAATTACCATATTGAAGGCACAAATTAAATGTATACTGGAAATCAAAGTAAATAGTAAGTACACCCAAAAAGGGCCAGCCTGGTTAAATGTCAAAACAAAGGAGGATATTAAAAAGCAAAAAGATATAATATAAAAAATGGAATAATAATAGATAATAATAATATTATAAAAGCCTTAGTCTGTCTGTCTGTAATGCTTTATTTGCACTCTGATTGGCTTTCTCAGCAGCCAGTCAGAGTGCTCCAAGAGCTTTTGGCCTGCAGGTGACAGTGGCACCATGGCAGAGCGCTGCCACGACAGCAGGGACGGGGGGTCCTCACCTGCCCTGTTCTGTGGAAGAGGCAGAGGTGGTGATGGAGGTGTGAGGAGGGCGGGGAAACAGGGTTGGACCTGTGGCAGTGGTGCAAGGGAGACGGGGAAATGGGCTTGGGCCCGCCATGGCATGGGAGAAGAGCAACCCAGATGCCGCCATGATGGTGGGGGCAGAGGGGAAGGAGCAGGCGGGTGAGGCCAACGCAAATGGATTCTCCCTCCCCTTCTTCCCCCCCCGCCTTGCTCCTGGGAGGCGGTGGCATTGGAACAGAGCGGGGTACGAGGCCAGCGCTAGCCTTACCCTCTGCTCCCTGGATGCAGCGGTGCTCTGTCCACACCTCCCCCCTGTCATTCATGGGGAGGGGAGGCAGATGGACGTGGGCCAGGCAGATGTGGGGGAAGCAGGCCTGGCCCCAAAACAGTGGCAGGGAACGTGCCAGACCCAGCCTGGGTCCAAAATGGCAGTGGGTGGGGGAGGGGTGGGTACCAGGCCTAGCCCCAAAACAGCAGTGAGCAGGGTGGGGGGGGCATCCTGGGCCCAGCCCTACAATGGTGGGGGGGACCCGGCCCCATGGCGGGGAGGGAGAGGGGGAGCAGATCCAGCCCCGAAGATGGGGGGGGAAGGGGGGCCCGGATGCAGGCCTCTGTCCCTGCCTGCATCCCCCCCATCATTCTTGATGGGCAGTTGGCTAACAATAATAATAATAATGTAAGTAAATTAAAAGCAGAACGCCTGCCAGGGTTTTAGTGTGGCCAGTGGGCAATTGATAAGAAAAAAGGAGCATGGAAGGAAGTTAGTCATGGCCAAAAAGTTAGGATAGTTTTTTGTGTCAGTCTGTATTGTGGAAAATGTTGAGGAGATTCCCATACCAGAGCTTCTCCTTATAGGGGACAAATCAGTAGAACTGACTCAAGTTAAGGTTTCAGCAGAGGAGGTCAAAGAAGAAACCGATAAGCTAAATAGGGACACTTCACCAGAACCAGATGGTATTCATTCAAGAGTCCTGAAGGAGCTCAAACTTAAAATTGCAGATCTCTTGACTTTAGTATGTAACTTATTGCTAAAAACTGCCTCTGTACTGGAGCACTAGAAGGAAACTGGTGTAATGCCAGTCTTTAAAAAGGGATCCTGAGGGGATGTAGGAACTACAGTTTAGTGAGCATATCTTCCCGCCCCTGGCAAATTGGTAAAATCCATAATAAAACTAGGATTGTCTGTCACATGGATGAACAGCACTTGCTGGGGAGGCATCAACAGGGCTTTTGTAAAGGCAAGTCATGCGTCATCAACCTACTAGAGTTCTTTGAGGGTGTCAACAAGCTTGTAGATCAAGACTGTCTGGTTGTTATAGTGTAACTGGACTTTCAAAAAGCTGTTGATAAAGTCACACACTAAAGGCTCTTAATGAAATTAGGCTTTCCTAGCATTAGAGAAGTTCGGTCATGGCATTAGAGGGGAGGTCCATTCATGATTTGCCTGGCTAAAGGATGGGAAACTAAGAGCAGGTATAAATGATCAGTTCTCAAAATGGATGATGGTCAAGAATAGGGCCCTCCCCAAATCTGTGATGGAGCCTGTGCTGTTGAAAATTTGTAAATTATTTGTCAAACATTCATACTGATTTGGAAAAGTGTGTGTGTTTGCGCGCACGCGCGCGGGGGTGTGTGAATAGTGAGGTGCTGAAATTGTTCAGAGTAGTAATAAAACAAAGCTGAATATTAAAAGCTGCAGAAGGATCTTGCAAAATCGAGCAAATAGGTAAGAAAATGGCACTGTACTGTTCTGGATGCTGCACTTCAGGAGGGATGTGGACAGCGTTGAGAGGGTCCAGAGGAGGGCCACTTGCATGATCAGGGGGCAGCAAGACGGGCCCTATGAGCGGAGGCTATGGGACCTAAACCTGTTCAGCCTCCACAAGAGAAGGCTGAGAGGGGATCTGGTGGCCGTGTACAAGCTGGCCAAAGGGGACCAGCAGGCTATGGTAGAGTCCCTGTTCCCCCGAGCACTACTGGGAGTAATGAGGAATAATGGCCATAAGTTGATCGAGAGTAGTTTCATAGTTGGTAGGGTCAGAAGGGGCCTGAGCAGATCTTCAAGTCCGACCCCCTGCCATGGCAGGAAAGAGTACTGGCATCAAACGACTCTGGCAAGGTGTTCATCTAGCCTCTTCTTAAAGACCCCCAGGGTAGGAGCCAGCACCACTTCTCTTGGAAATTGGTTCCAGATCCTAGCCGCCCTGACAGTGAAGTAGCGCCTCCTGATATATAGCCTGAATCTACCCTCTGCCAGCTTGTGACTGTTGTTTCTTGTCACTCCTGGGAGTGCTTGGGGGAACAGGGACTCCCCCAATGCCTGCTGGTCCCCTCTGACTAGTTTGTAAACAGCCGCTAGATCCCCCCTCAGCCTTCTCTTGTGGAGGCTGAACAGGTTCAGGTCCTTTAGCCTCTCCTCATAAGGCCTGCCCTTCTGACCCCGATCATGTGGGTGGCCATCCTCTGGACCCTCTACATGTTGTCCACATCCCTCCTGAAGTGCAGCGCCCAGAACTGGACGCAGTACTCCAACTGCGGCCTGACCAGTGTCGCATAGAGGAGGAGGATCGCCTCCTTGGACCTTCTTGAGATGCATCTGTGGATTCAGGCTAGATATCAGGAGGCGCTACTTCACAGTCAGGGTGGCTAGGATCTAGAACCAACTTCCAAGGGAAGTGGTGCTTGCTCCTACCCTGGGGGTCTTCAAAAGGAGGCTAGATAACCACCTAGCTGGGGTCATTTGACCCCAGCATTCTTTCCTGCCCGTGGCAGGGGGTCGAACTTGATGATCTGCTCAGGTCCCTTCTGACCCTACCTACTATGAAACTATGGCAGATGAAGTTGTCATCATCATCCTCAATCCCCTGCAGCTGAGGATGATTGTCTTCCATGATTGTCTTATCTGTGGGTCTGAAGATGGTTGACGAGGCGAATCCAGGATCAACAGGTTCTACTGCAACTTGGGCACTTGTTTCCATGTGGGGTGGATAGCTCTGGACTCTTGGCTCAGTCTGTGATGCACTGTTTCTGCCACTCTGGCTTTTCCATCTCCTGTTGTCGTCATGAGATTTCAAAGTACTGACATCCTTGCAGCAAACACTTCCTCCATTTGGGGTGGTCCTCTCATGGATTAAAGTCGATTTTGCATTTTTTTAAATTGGCCTTGAGGATGTTCCTGAAGCACTTTCTCTGCCTTCCTCTTGAGTGTACACCTTGATTTGAGCTGGGAGAATAAAACTTGCTTTGGGAGTCTGGCGTCCCATATCCAGATTTTGTAGCCGGCCCAGCAAAGTTGATGCCGAATGATCATCACTTTGATACTCAGGGTGTTTGCTTGTGAGAGGATGCTGATGGTGTATTTGTCTTCCTGGGTTTGAAGGATCTTTGTAGGCAGCATTGATGGTACTTCACCAACGAATTGAGGTGTCTTCTGTACGTTGTCCATGTCTCTTTTCCATACGGTAAAGTATCACGACTGCTTGATAAACCATAAGCTTGGTTTCAGATCTAATGTTACGATCGTCAGACACCCATTTCCTCAGGCATCTGAATGCTGCACTTACACATTTGAGGACTTCTTTGTCAATGTCAGCCTTCTGTGAAAGTTGGCTCCCAAGGTATGGGAAATACTCAGTGTTCTTCAGAGTCTCACTGTGGAGCTAGGGACTGCTCACAAAGACCTTGTTGATGGAGGACCTTAGTCTTCTGATTGTTAAGTGTCAATCCCATTTTCTTGTTTGCCTTGGTAAAGATGTTGCCAATTGCCTGAAGGTTTGCTTCTGATTGAGCACACATGACAGCATCATCAACATGCTGGAGGTCAGTGATTGAGGTCAGAGTAGTCTTGGTTTTGGTTCCGAGTCAGCTGAGATGAAACTGCTTTCCATCCATTTGGTAGTTTAGTTCCACTCCAACTGGAAGCTTGGTGGTTAGATGTAGCATTGCAGTAAGGGATATTGAGAAGAATGTTGGAGCAGTGAGGCAGTCTTGCTTACCTCCCATCTTAACCTCAAAGGGATCTGTGACAGATCCATTACTGAGAACCACTGCGCTCATACCATCATGGAGCAGGCGAAGAATGGCGATGAATTTTAGTGGGCATCGATACCTCAGAAGAATTTTCCTCGGCGCTTCTTGGTTGACAGAGTCAAAGGCTTTCATGAGGTCAAAGAAAGCCATGTAGGGGGATTTATGTTGTTCCCAGCAGTTTGGAAGCAGTGAAGATCATGTCGATTGTGCCTCATAATGCCCTAAACCCACACTGAGATTCTGGGAGAAGCTCTTCAGCAAGTGGAAGGAGATGGTTCAGGAGGGTCCTTGCAATAATCTTTCCTGTGGTGGACAGCAAGGTGATCACTCTCTAATTTCCACAGTTGGACTTGTCTCCTTTCTTGAAGATTGTCACAGTCATGGTATCCCTGAGGTCATCTGGGTGGACAGTAAGCAGCATACGAGCCAACAGTGTGCCCTTGTTGTGAAGAAGGCCAACAGCTAGGCCTGTGCGAAACAGCTGGTATCCACTTTGGCTTTGGATTCAGCTGATTCGGAAGACAGTGATTTGATTCGGTGATTTGAATCACTGTCCCGATTCGATTCAGCTGAATCTGATTTGGAGATTTGGCTCCCGCCGAATCTGTGAATCAGCCAGGCCAGGCCCATCCCCTGCCCGCCTTCCCAGCCCAGCAGTGGCTGACCTGCCTGCCCCAGGTCTCAGCACTTGGTGGGGAAAAAAGCCCTGACTCAGTGCTGCTGGGGGGGGGATCCTCACTGCACCATGCTGCATGGGGGGGCCCTTTGGGGAACCCCCCCCCCCCCCCACCACCCCCCCCCCCAAGACTCTCCGGTCCTGCTTTCAGTGTGTTCACAATCCTTCCCAGTTTTGTGACGCGTGCAGATTTGCTCAGGAAGCCCTTTTTCAGCGTCCAAATCATCCCGTGCATTACTCAGGATTAGGTCAAGAATGCCTTCTCTTTTTGTGGGTTTCAAGTTTGAGCTTCTCTAGGAGATAGCCACATGTTATATTCAGAAACTTCCCATATCTCACCCCAATGAAGTAATATATTGTCTTGCATATAAACAGCATCTTTCCCTGAAAAGCCAGCCAGGAAAAATTGGGTCACCCATTATATGCAAGGAAAAGGGCTCCCCGAGCTCCAGAAATGTGGGAGGGGAGTGGAGTTGTGGTAACATTAATTGCCAAGGCTCTGGGAGCCACAGCAATTAATGCTGCCACCACTTCCTGTTCCACTCCCTGCTTCACCATTTAATTTCTGGTGCTGTGGGGAGCCCCCTCCCCATCTGTACACCAGATAAATGCTGCATGTGATTGGTGTGTGGCCAGAGCTGGCATGCTGGATCCTATGTCTGGCACTTGGTTCCAGAGCCAGTGTACAAGGTTGTACATGGCATGCAGCCCTGGAGTTGGTGTGCTGGATTGGACCCCTCTTCACTGTTCCAGCACTGGCATGCTGAATCAGGCCCCACCACATGCTCCAGTGCCGGATTGGGCTTCACTGTGTGGACTCACCCCCAGCACATGGTTCCCAGCCCTCTGGTACTTACCTATACTCCAGGGTAAGATTTTTGCTCCCCCTCCTCCCCAAGGGTCTTCCAAAACATTGGTACAAGTTATATTTGGGGGCATCTTATATGTGAGAAAATATGGTTCCCCTGCTTTACCTGTGGCAGGTTAGAGCATTATGTCTGTCAGCCAGGGGCAGAAGATATGCTCACTAAATTGTAGTTTCTGTATCCCCTTGGGAGCCCTTTTTAAGACTGGCATTACACCAGGCAGGGTTGTGTCAGGGATGACGGTAGTCTTATGTAGAATTTAGATTATGGATTATATAGGATGGTTTGGGTAGGAATGATTGTACATCAGGCAGGGGGTTACACTAAATGACCTCTGGATGTCTCAGCCCTACTTCTCTATGAATCTGTGATGACATATTTGCCCAAATTTAAGATGACTTTCACCCCAATAATTAGATTCTAGACAAGGAAAATTACGAATTTGTCTGGAGAATTTTGCTGAGAACATTCCATAGGTATAGACCAAATTTATGCTATTCCTGATGGCTAAGGTTCTTCTGTGCTGGCAATACTCAAAGCAGAACTGTGGTTTCAGGTGAGTAAGTAATTTTGTCCTTTGCAACAGGCTTTCTTATGCCTTTCACCCAGGATCATTAACATTATTATGGGGAAGGATAATAGTGACTCCAAAATTTACAATGCCTAGCACTTTCCATTATCAAGGATCCTTGGGACCTTTTATTAAGATGTAGTTGCTCCTCAGTTATTTGCAGAAAACTTTTGATGTTCAGTAGCACGTGCTGCTATAATTGAAACAGTAGCACAGAATGTATTGGAAATGCTAAGGAGCAGTTACTGTGGAGGATCTGGGCTACCACTACAAACTATCTCCTGGGCTCACCAGCTGAACCTAGTGGGCCATTTCTGCTCCCTTCTCTACTATTGCTCCTCATGCTGCCATATGTCCTAATAAATTGTCTCCTGCTGCCAGCTAATGTAGTTAAGCCTGTAGCTAGCTTTAGTGGTAACCATCTCTGCTGTGATTGAAGGTTTGGTGTTTAAACTTGGTCTGTAATGCTTGTTGGACACTTATTACATTGGTACATAATGGAATTTGTTTACATCTTTAAAAAATACGGGAAATACCTTTCTTTTCATGTAGCTTGGTTATTTAGGTAATTAGGGTGGGTCCCACAGGCAAGTAACTGAAAGCTAGGGATTGCCTGATGCATGAGTGTTCACACAGTTTTGAGTTCTCTTTGGTATATATGCCTTGTGATGATTATGTAGTCATACCATTTTACCTCAGAACCCCTGCTATATGTGGGATACAGAAGGTGAGAGAACAAGTGGTTGGCTCTATCTGAATAATTTTCTTTTAACTTAGTTTTTTGTATGCAACTATTTAGTCATTTAAACTTTACCCCTTGTTAGCAGTCTCAGCAGAGAGGCTGAAGACTGAGCAAGCTGTGGAAACAAGTAGACTGTCCTTCAGTTTCAGTTACCTGTATCATTGATGTTGAATATACCTAAACCTTTGTATTGTGAACATAGCCAGTATATACTGGAAAAGGAAAGGGGTTGCATGCATCATTGCTTCTGTGGGCTGAGCATTAGGGGTGTGCGAAGCTTCAGTCACCAATTTGATTCGGAGAAAATTCGACTCGATTCGGAGGCTGAATCACTGAAGCCGAATTGAATCAGGAGACCAAAAAAACCCTCCAAATCAATTTGGAAAATATTTGGAGATTCAGAAGGCAGTCTTTCAGGGAAACAGAAACTGAGAAGAGGGAGCAGAGGGGGAAAGACTGACATCTGTAGCTGACCAGTGACTGGTTTTTTCCTGAGTCCCCTTCCAATCACAGTGCTCTAAGGGAGGGACGTGGAAACAGCATATAAGCCTCTGTCTGCAGCCTTTCTGTCCCTTTTGTGAGATGTTTCTGCCTGAGCAGCAGTGTCTGAAAGGTACTACTGGACTAGCTTGGTTTCCTAGTCAGTCTCTTGCTAGTTTCTGTTCTTGGAAAGAATTGGATACAGTTTACTAATTAATTTTGCCTAGAATCCCTCTACTTATCCCTATCCAATCCATTTCTTTCAACTTATTCTTCCCCCAAAAACCTCTTATTTGTTCTTGTTAATTCCCCCCGCCTTTTTTAAAAAGAAAGCTGTTTTCCCTGGCAGTGTGATCCATCACTGTGCAGGAAAGCATATACATTACACAGACTCACTCACACACATAGTAAACAGAGAGAAGAAGAGATATTAGTTGCACACACAGAGAGAAGAACAGATATTATAGTTGCGCACGTGCGTACACACTTCTCTAGAATAGAGGTCACACACACACACACACACACACACACACACACTCACTCCAGCACAGCAAAGATTAATACGAAGCATGGTGGAAAGGCAGGTGCCAATTCTAGCAGGGGAGCGAGAGGGGGTAGGGGGAGAGCTGCAAGTCCCTCCCCTTCCCCAAACATCTTCTTTCCTGGCAGCCACGACTCTTCTGCTGCCAGTGGGCGCAAGGAAGTGGGAGCAGTACCTGTCCCTGCACCACCTCCCCTAACACCAGAAATAGCCACCAACACCAGCATGATAGTTTTCTCCACCCCAGTTTCATCTCCCAGTGTGAGCCTTCCAGTACCAGAGAAGGACCTGAATCTGGGAGGGAGAGGACCTGAGTGTCCTAGCAAAAGAAATTCTGGGGAATGAGGTGGAATCTGAGTTTGTTGTCCACACCCCTCAAAATTCCCCTAGATCCAGGTCTCCTGGAAAGCACCTTGGAGGAGGTTGAGATTGTGTAGGCAAGTGGCTCAGCTGAGTCAGCTCCTCTTGTTGTTGTGCCTCTGCCTGCTGAGATTGGGGGTAAGGTAGGATCCCCACCCTCATCCCAGAAGCTGTGGGGGAGAGGTCGTGTAGTGTAGGATCATTTTTAGGTGGTAGATGATTCCAAGTAGGCTGTCTGCCAGCACTGCTGAAAGCAGATCAGCTGGGGCAAGGAGGTGAAACACTTCACCACGGCGGTGCTGCTTCATCTCAGGAGGCAGCACCCCCTTGCCCTTGTGCCTTCTCAGCCTAGCACGAGTGGGAGCATGCCCAAAGGAAAGTCCCTCTTGCTCCAAAGTCCCCGTTCTCACGAAGCAGAGGCAGGCCACCCTGGAGCAGTGGGGGAAAGCCGCAGACAAAGTGGGGTGCATTCCAAAAGTGAGCAAGGTCACCCAGAGCATTGGGTAGATGGCCAGCCCTTCTCCTTAGTTGAGGGGCCAGGGTTCAGGCGGCTCATGGCGCTTGTGGATCCCATTCTACCAAGTGTCTGCATTCACCACCGTTAGCAGGATGGTGGTGCCCTCCTTGTATGAAGCATGCAGGGAGTACTTGAGGGAGGAACTGCGTAAGGCAGGTCTGCAGGTAGCTCTGCACTTCACCTCCAATATCTGGAGCAGCCAGGGTGGCAATCATGCATACCTCTCCCTCACAGGGCAGTGGTGCAATCAGTCAGACCGTCAGTGGGCTCTCTTTCAAGCAGAGGTGATGAATGAGTCCCATATGGCAAGGGAGATTGCCATGAACCGCATGGTGCAGGGGTGGCTCATTGGGCAGGGTGAGCTCACCCATGGGTTTATGGTCACTGACAGTGGGACCAATATGGTCAAGGCGGTCCATGATGCCAACTTTGTTGGCATCCACTGTGTGGCGCACAAGTTCCATCTCATAGTCAGGGATGCTGTGGAGGGGGACAGGGCTGCCAGTGATGGTGCCATCACTACCATCCACCTGATTTCACAATGCAGGAAGGTAGTGGGCTACTTCCACCAGTACAGTCCATGTGCTGGCAGGCATATGCAACCCGAGGGTGAAGGGGAGCATGTGCAGTACAAAAACCCTCGATCACTGGACGGAGATGCTGGTGAACAGAGTCAGGGAGGCAGAAGGGCAGAGGTGAGGAGACGTGGAAGAGGGGCTCCACTTTCCTGTGCCAGCATTCCCAGCACCACCCAGTCTCCTCCATGCTAGCTGCTGCCTATGTGGGCCTGGGGCATGGCTTCAATGTTGGGGTCCATATGTACCAGACCCCAGCCTTGTGCAGGTAGTGCCAAGACTTTGGTGGCTACTTACCTCGCCGAGGATGTTTAGCTGCTGGACTGTGACCCCTTGGCCTATTGGGCAACCCATAGTCAGATGTGGCAGGATCTGGCTACGGTTGCCCAAGAACACGTCCTGTCCACTGACCAGTGTTCCAAGCGAGAGGGTGTTCAGCATTGTTGGGGATGTTTTGACACCCCGCCATGCCTCCTTGGATCCTGGTTTGGTGGAGCAGCTTGTGTTCCTGAAGGTAAACTTCCTGCTGCTATATTCCCTAAGCTCCACCTGCAGATGGAGTGAGTGCCACCTTCCTCACTCTGTCCACGCCTATTTCTGGGGTTTTTTTAGCCATTTAATGCCCCACTCTCAGAGCTGGAGCTGGCACTCCATCCAGACACATCACCAGCCAGCAAGGGAAGAACATCTCCCTGCTGAGCTCCCATGCTAGGACAAACTTGGAGGTATGAGCTGGGGCTATAGGGAAGGAGGAGATCCCAGGTCCTGGGCATGACCTAAAACTGCACCCTGCCAGGGTCGGGAGGAGCGGTAGGACTGCCGGTGTTGCAGCAGCCCCCAAGAAATGCCAGGACCAAGGACCTCCCTGGTGAAAGGTGAGTCGGAGAGTTGCCTTATAACCTCCAACCACCACACACACACACATAGTCTTGGCTGGGGAAAGCCCAGACCTGTAAGATCTTTGAGAGGCCTGAGGCTTGCTGGTTGCAGTGGAGTTGTGAAGCTCCAGGTGAGCTTAGCTGCCTGCGATGCCATCTGCAAGGCATGGGCTTTTGGGTTGTAGTGGAGCTGTAAGGGTGAGAACAGGGGCTACCATCCCTGCAATTTTCATCCCGTTGCGCCTTAAAACACAAGAGTCATGCATGTCACAAGTTTTGCTTTGACCAGTTTGAGGTGCAGATTCCCTGCACCTATCTCATTGAAACCTGGCAGGCCTCATGCCCTCAGAAGGGCTACCATCCCTGCTGTTTTCGTGCTAATCTGCCAAAAAAATGACAAAGTTATAGATATTTCAGTGATTCCCCATTTATGTCCGAATCACCAAATCTCTCTGAATCGGCACTGAAGTTTCTGAAGCTGATTTGGCAGAATTGATTTGGGACAGTGATCCAAATCTCTGAATCGAATTGCTGTCCTCTGAATTGGCTGAATCCTAATCTAATACTTTCCTATTTGCACAGGCCTACTGAGCATATCGCACACGTCAGCTGCTCTGATCATCTCCCTTACTCCCTCATGCAAGGGGCTCTGTCTTCTATTCTCCCTTCAATACCATGGGCTCTTTGTGTCCCCTAAGCTGTCATTATTTTCATTCTTTTCTTTGTCCAAGGCTCTTTATGCCTGTTGGCCCTCTTTCTGTCATGGTGAGGGGCTCTGCCCTCGTGTTGCTGTCTTCCTTCATGCTATTGTTTCTAGTTTCCTCTGTGCCAAAAACCCAGAGATAAGTAAAGAGCCAGGGACTTGGATAAAAACTTAGTAGAGAGAAGCAATAGTGGAAGCAATCTTCTATGGGAGAAGATAGAACTACCATTTAGATATCTGAAATATCCCATTCCTCCCTTACCCCTTGATATAATAGTCTGTCTGGGAGGTAAGTCACTTAAGATGTTAACACTCTGAATTCAACACAGTGTGAATACAAAGTGTGCTTACACAGCAAGGTATTAATGGCTGTCAGCAACCAGTTCTCTTGTTTGCAGGCAATTCAGACCTGATTGAAGCTGATGGCTCTCCTAACCAGATGTTGGGTTGCTGTTAGGGTCATGTGAAATGGCACTGTTTTGTTTCGACTTTCGTTTTGGCGTTTCGGCGGGACAGTTTTGTTTAGTTTCGAAGCGCTGTTCCATTTCATTTCGTTGAAACTGTTTTGAGGCTGTTTTGACGTTTTGCCCATAGGCTATAATGGGGAAGCACGAAACTGCCTATAACTTTGTCATTTCTGGACAAAGTTGGATGAAAACAGCAGGGATGGTAGCCCTTTCTGAGGGCATGAAGCTTGCCAAGTTTGAAGGAGATAGGTGCAGGGGTTTCTGGGAAACTGCACCTCAAACTGCTGACAAGCAAAACTCGTGATGTGTGACTGCGCTCAGGCGCAGCTGTTTTTCTGTCCCTCCCCCAGAGCACTGGGATTGGAAGGGATCTCAGGGAAAGATCACAGTCACTGGCCAGCGACACAGTCAATATGCTAGCAGTCCTTCCCCCCCTCTGCCCCCTCCCTCTCCTTAGTTTGTTTCCCTGCAACCAAGCCTAGCTTCAAAACTAGAAACATTTTGAAACTTCCGAAATGTTTCGACTGCTCTCGTTTCATTTCGAGGCTGTTTCGAAGTCTTGCATTTCATTTCGATTTCGCTGTTTTGAGCTTGAAACGAGTCGAAACAACATTGAAACAAAACACCTGGTAACATTTTGCACAGTCCGAGTTGCTGTCTCCTCCACTTTCTCTCATCCGGTTTGCCAGCCGTCACCAAAGCCATAAGTGTGTGCTCACTTAAATCTAGAACAGGGCTATCTGACTGGTGGCCCGCAGACCTCATCTGATACCTGAGGAGTTAAACTGCCTGTTATTTTCCAGCTGCTCCCACTTGAGTCTCTGGGCTCCCCCTTCCTCCTGCTTCCACTGTCTGCCCCTACCCCAAGGGGGGCCATGCCGGTACATGCAGTGCAGTGGTTGCAGGGTTGTGGGGGGAGGGGGGCGTGTGACACAATGCAAAGTGACTGGACTGCCTGGGGTGGGCAGCGGGGAGAGGTGTGGTGGGGGGGAAGAGGGGAGCATATGAACTCAGAAATTGGACACGCTTCATGTAAAATCCCTGAAAAATGTTGGGCATGGATACAGTGTTCAAAAGTTAATCACGTTACATGCAACAGCAAACCGTTGTGATGATCATAGGCCCTTGTAAGCTCAGCTGACAACTGAATGTTTCTGTTTCATGTCTTTCTTTCCCTCCACTCCACACATTCATTCAATGTGTTCCTGTCTTTTTTAAATCTAAACTGCCAGCTTTTCGTGACACGGTATGTCTTTGGTTTTGTATATTGTGCAACACTATGCCCCTCCCACCCGCCACCTTCCCTGGTGCCTCTCAGTGATATTCTAACAGAGTAAATGTAATAGGGTGTGTCTAGAAGGTCACATCAATGAACATGTCAGATTTAGCACAGTCCTTTTTTGTATTCCAGTCCCATGGGAGTAGCTGAAGAGTTTGGAACTGTTGGTCAGCTGCACTCGACTAACTTTGCTCTTTTGTTTTACTCTTGTGCAGTATGACTTGTGCCAAATGTAACCATGGATTTTGTTGGCGTTGCCTTAAGCCTTGGAAGCCGACACATAAGGATTACTATAACTGCTCTGCTATGGTGAGTATTTGCTCTTCCAGTTGTTATGTGCTTAGGACACACATGGCACCTCACAGAGGAAGAGGGAGAACCCTGGGGACTCCCTGGTTCTGCTCTCTTGCTTGGCTTTGCTGTAATCTTGCTGTGTGCATCAGTCTGTGGCACTGGTGGTTTTAGGCTGTACCTGTTGTGACCATCTCTGCTCTACACACACTAAGAATGTAGACACATCTAACAACTGAACTGGTCCCAGACATCACTGATTGGGGGCTGGTTCACAATTGTGTGAAGTGCTGTGGCTTCAACACCTGGCAGTGGGAGGCAACACCCAGCCCAGCCTGTCTGTCAGTGGGTGAGAGCTGAGGGTAGTGCTTGTACCCATGCTTTGGGATTCCAGGGAATGAATGACCAGTAGCTGGGGCTGTGTGCACTTTTCTACTTTCCCTTCTCCTTCATCAGCTTGAGTTCAGTAAACTTAAATGGCCTGAAATCTGCAGTGTGTCTGCCTGACTTCTGGGAGGGGTGCTTGAACCCATGCTTCTGGATTTCCACTGACTGAGGGGGCATGGTGAGGGGGAAGCAGTCAAATAGGAAGTGAAGGCATAGCTGCTTATTAGAAGGATAGCTTTTATTGAGCAAGCAAAATGGGGAAGCCCACTGATTTAAAAAAAAAAAGTGCCAACAAAAGGAAAAGAAAGGGGGTAGAAAGCATCTGGCTTTGTAGCAGAACAGCATGGGATGCCTGACCAGATCCATGCCATGGAGTACTTGGTGTCCACATGTAACACTGAATCAGTGTTCACAGTGAACCAGCTCAAAATAACTGTTTTTTCAGGTACACTTTCAAACTGCGCCAGGCAGCTTTCAACCAGTTGAACAGGCTTGTATGTCTGTCTGCTTCGGGTTTAAACAACATTTCAACTGGTTTGCGTTATGTGCTGCTCTCAGTAACTTTTTACTTTCCCCTCAGGTGAGCAAAGCAGCTCGGCAAGAGAAGCGTTTCCAGGATTACAATGAGAGATGTACTTTTCAGCACCAAGTGAGGGTAAAGGCTCCTCCCCTCATCATTTGAATGCAGGTCCTACCTATCTCCCTAAGCCCTGGTGCCTGTGATGAGGGATTTTTGTCTTGCCTAGAATCTGCTGTGGCTGATGCAGAGAACTGGGCTGTAGATTTGTACTGTAGACTTGTCTCACGCTACCCTTGTCTTGGCATTTGCTGATCCTCTTTCTTGGTACGCCTCTTTCTGGTGACTGTGGAAGCTGCACACAGTAGGAGCTTGTAGAATTGACCCATTGTGATGGGGAGGATTGTGGAGAACAAGTGGGGTCCCAGTCCACTAAGAATTTTGGGTCTTTATGCTGGGTCCTTCAAAATCCTATAGAACTGGATACAGGTCACTGGATACTGCTGGAGCTTAATGGAGAGGGTAATAT
Source organism: Alligator sinensis (assembly GCF_000455745.1). Taxonomy (NCBI): domain Eukaryota; kingdom Metazoa; phylum Chordata; order Crocodylia; family Alligatoridae; genus Alligator; species Alligator sinensis. The sequence goes on from NW_005842890.1 coordinate 532,600, forward strand.
AACTGGAACCTTGGTGTTCTCATCCAAAAGGATTTCTGCACTAGGGATATTTCTGTCAGAAAAGGAATAAGCGCAGTGAGTCCGTGAGGCTTTAATATCAGTTCTTGCTTGAGAAGAGAGCTCATCCCTTGTGGGAAGAAAAGAGATCCACAAGCCAATGGAAGGGAAAACTGGAAGTTGACTTTTTTTCTTATGGTGATTGCAGGAATTTGCCATGACCCTGAGAAACAGGGTGTCTGCCATCCGTGGGGTGCCACAGATTAGAACCTTGACCTTTGTTGTTGATGCCTGTAAAGTCTTGGAACAAGCACGGAAGGTAAGTGCAGGAGGAGTGGACACTGATCCATTACTTACTGGTAGCACAGTAACACTTAGTGGCCCCCAACTTGGATTGCAGTGGGCATCACGCGTGGACTAAGCAAGGTACAGTTCTAACCCCAAACACTTTGCACTCTTAAGTAGACGAGAAGGACAAAGGACTGTAGGGGGAATAGGGGCAGATTGTTGACAAGAATTTGTTCAGGGTTATACAGCAGACCAGGGGCTAGAACCCTGGTCTCCCAAGTTCCTGTCAGTACCCTGAGCCTTAGACCGTGCACTGTCTCTATTCTGAATTGTACCACAGAAATTGGAGTTAAGAAACACATTTTATTACCTAGCTTATCTCATGGTGTGCCTAATAGTTTATTCACTTTCAAGCTAACTTTCAGAGACCTTTCTGAGGGCTAATGCACCATGTTGTCAGGAAGTTTTGCTTGCTGTTCAGCCTATGTTTTTTCCTTATTAATTATTTTCCACAATTTCTGAAGTCTGAACTAAAGATGCAAATCTTGAGCAAGTATCAACAGAGAGGGTCATCGCCACCTGCCGACTACTGTGAGGCACCCAGGGGACAAATCTGAACGCTTTGCCTGACTGAGGAGAGGGGAAAGGTGGACATCTGGGCGGTGAACTTGGGCCTCCTGTCCCAGAGGTCAGCCAGGGGACGAGCCAGACGGCCGTGTCCAGCTCTGGTTCTAGGTTTACCCCAGTGACCAAATAACCTCTGACTTCTGGAAACTGTCTGGACTTGGGAAGTGTCCACAGGCTTAAATAAGAAATTTTGACAAAAGCTGTAGAGACCAACTCATAAACTTGCTTGCCTGATGTTAACATTTTCCAGTCCTCCTGATTAAATTGTAAGATTTCTGCAAGAGTTACCACTTGGGCCTCTGCAGAGTAGTATGTTCCTGCTAATGGCTCTGTTCTTCAGTAGTCTCAAACAGAATCTATTCAAGCAGCTTGCATTCTTGCTGGCATTTCCCTTAAGTGAAGAAAGCAATCTGCCATCATTTGCAGCAAGCTGAGAGTGCTTCCATTCTGGTTAATGCGATAAGGGTTGCCCTTCACAGAGGCAAATGCTTTTCCTTTGTTGTTTAGGCTTGGTTTCCTTTAGGGCTGATTTCTTCAGCTACCATTTGAACCTTACACCAGTGGTGCACAACCTTTTGGTTCTATGGGCTGGATGAGTGCCACTGCCCTCCCCAGCCACAGAGAATAGGTTATCTCCAGATACCTGAAGGAAGATTATAAAGAGGATAAAGGCTGTTATCAAATCCTTTGCCACCAAATTTTCAGGCCTATAGGGAGTTCTGCAAACTGGATGATGGGGCTTTGTGGGCTGGAGGTTAAACACCACCGCTTTACACCATCCTCTCCTAATCTAGTACCTATGCTCTTTCCCCACACTGTAGGTACCAGTAGTTACCATGGAACTTGGCTTCTTTCTTTCGGTCTTCATGACCTCCATTCTTAAATAAGAATATTGAACCTGGATGTCTTTAGAATTTGAAGAGCCATTCCAGATTAGTAAAATGCCATCACTTGTTTGTAATGTTTGTACTGAGATTCCCTAAAACTCTGAAGCTTCTTTTACCACTTCCTGTTTAGGGTCACAGGAAAGAAGGGCAGGAAGGGACCTCATAAGGTCATCTAGTTGAGCCCCCTTTTCAAGGCAGAATCGTCCCTGACTAAACCATTCTGCCAAGTGTCTGTCTAATCCACTTTTGAAAAATTTCTAGGGATGGAGATTCCACAACTTTTCTTGATAGCCTGTTCTTCCTAATCTGCAACCTAAATTTCCTCTGCTGCATTTTCTATGCCATTACTCCCAGTCCTGCCCACTGCAGCCACACAGCATGGTCTATTTCCAGATACTTGAAGGAAGATTATAAAGAGGATGAAGACTTTTATCAAATCCTCCCATAGTCTTCACTTCTTCAGATTAGTAATACTAATTGTTTCAGCTTTTTTTTGTAACTCATGCTTCTCAATGCTAATCATTTTGTTGCTGTCTGCTGTACTTTTTCTAATCTGTCCATATCTTGTAGTTCAGGGCCCAAAACAGGACACAGTACTCCAGGTGAGGCCTCACCAGTGCCAAACAGAGCAGAAAAAATCACTTCTTTTGATTTGCAAGAGACACTCCTGTTGATGCAACTCAATATGTTGTTGGCTTTTCTTGCAGCAAGAGCATACTGTTGGCTCATATTCAGTTTATGATCCGTTGTAATCCACAGGTCCTTCTCTGCAGTACTGCAGCTTAGGCAATCATTCCCCAGTCTATTATTGCCCGCAGTTATTCTGTCCCAAGTGCAGGACTTTGCACTTATCCTTGTTGAACCTCATCTCATTGATTGCAGCTATTTCTCCAGTCCGTTTGAGTCATTCTGGATCCTAGCCCTACCTTCCAGAGTGCCTGGAACTCTGCCCAATTTGGTGTCATCTTCAAATTTGCAAAGCGTGCACTCATTCCCATTGTACAAATCATTACTGAAGATGTTAAACACCGGACCCAGGACAGATCCCTGGGGAACCCCAGTTGATATATCCTTGCAACTACACATAGAGCCCACGATAACCACTCATTGAGCACAATGATGCAGCCAGTTATGTATCCACCTTATAGTACGTTGTCTAGTCTGGATTTCCGTTGTTAATGAGACTGTCTTGGGAGAAAGTGTCTTTAGTATGGCTTAAGTCAAGGTCATCCACCTCTTCTCCCTACCCCTCCCCCCACAGTCCACAGAGCCTATCACCTTATCATAGAAGAGAATTATGTTGGTCAGCCATGACTTGCTCTCAGTGAATTCATGCTGTCTGTTCCTGACTGCCCAATTCTCTAGATGCTTCACAGTGGACCCCTTGAAGACTTGCTCCATGATCATTCCAGGTATCAAGATCAGGCTGGCTGGTCTGTAGTTCCCCAAATCTTCCTTCTTCTTTTCCTTAAAGATGGGCACTATAGTTGCCCCTTTCCAGTTAATGGAACCTAACCTCCAGAGTTCTCAAAGGGGATAGCCAATGGCTCTGAAATTCCCTCAGCCAGTTCCTTCAGTGCTCTAGGGTATATTCCATCTGGCCTTGCTGACTTGAAAGCATCTAGCTTCTCTAAGTTATTCTTAAACTGCTATTCTAAGCTGTTTGTTTCCTTTCTGATCTTTGCTGCCAACTGTTCATCATCTGATAGCTGACTTTTCATTCAAGAAGGCTGAATTAAAAAGGTATTAAATACTTCAGCCTTCTTTGCATTATCCATACTACATATACATACATATTTACTTGAATTTAAGACAAGGTTTCCTCCCACATTGAATATGAGGGAAAGAACCCCTCATCTTAGATTTGAATACAAGGCGGCAGGGGGCCAGGTGGCTGCTGCGGCTCCAACTTGGGGCTGAACCCAGGATTGGGTTTGGAGCTGCAGCTGCTGCCCCCTGCCCCCCATCCTGTCATAGCCTCTGGTCCTGTCCCATCTCCTCCCCCCCGCCTTCTTCCCCCATCATCCCTCTGCAGCTTCTACTCTACTGCCTACCCCTGTGTTACTGCTGCTTA
>NW_005842890.1:536490-552495 GCF_000455745.1 Alligator sinensis
GGCTCTGGGCTCTCTTCAGCCTGGGGCATAGAGCATATGGTTGCTCCAACCCCATCCTGGCCTGGTAGCAGCTCCAGAGCCTGGCTGGAGTTGTTACCACCACAATAGTTGCTATATTGGCTGAGCTGGGACTAGAGTAGCCATATGGTCTGTGCCATAGGCTGGAGTGGGGCTGGAGCCCAGCTAGAGCTGGGGGTAAGTAGGGGGCAGGGGGATGGCGGAGGGTTGTTTGGTGGGGGGGAGAGGCAGTCAGTGGGGGGCAGGGGCTAAGTGGTACAGGCATGGGAGAGGCCAGGGACAGGTGGGGCAGGCAGCATGGTTGGGGCTAGTAGCAGGGGGAGCAAGTGGGAAGAGACAAATGGGAGAGAGGAAGGTATGGGGGGATTAAAGGTCAGAAGTCAGGCTACTTGACTTCTCTGACCTCCACCCCTGCCACTACTTTCACTCTGCAGTGGTGGGGGGACAAATTAAGATAGCCCTCCAATAATTAGATTTTGTACATGGGAAAACTGTAACAGATTTATAAATTTTCCGTGTACAGAATCTAATGGAATCATTTTGAATGGAGTCATCTTGGATTCTGGTTAATACAGTAACTAGATTGCCTTCTGTAATGAAACTATGGTTTCTTTGGTCTTTCTCTTACTTTTGACATACTTGTAGAATCTCCTTTTATTGCCCTGTATGTCCTTTGCCATTTGCATCTCAAATTATGCTGTGGTCTTTTTAATTTTCTCCCTGCATGCCTGTGCAGTACTCTTATATTCTTCTGTAGTACTGTGACTAAGTTTTCACTTTTTGTAGGCTTCCTTTTTTGAGTTTCAACTCATTGAAGAGATTGCTGTCTAGCCAGGTGAGTCTCCTCTTGCACTTCCTATTTTCCATCACTTTGGGATAGTTTGCTCTTGCACCCATAATATGGCCTCCTTAAAGTAAAGCCAGCTCTTCTGGACTCCTTTTCCCCTCAGACTTGTTTCACAGGGGATTCTGGCCACCAGTTGCCTGAGTTTGCTAAAGTCTGCTTTTTTGAAGTCCATTGTCTATATTCTGCTGATCTCCTTCTTCCCCTCATGACCTTGACTGTCACCCAGAGTATCCTTCACCTTCACATTCTGAATCAATGCCTTCCTGTTTGTGAGCAGCAGGTCGAGAAGAACTTCCCCCTTTGCTGGCCTCTCTACCACCTGTACCAAACTCAACACACTCTAAGAATCTGCTGGACAACCTGTGCACTGCTGTGTTTCCCTACCATCAACTATTTCAGTAATTAAAGCCCCTAACCCCCACCCTGAGCACCAGTTCCTATGGTTTGGAAACTTCTGTCAGTTGTTTAAAGAAGGCTTCATTCACCTCTTCCTTCTGGTTTAGTAGCCTACAACAGACCCACCATGGCATTTCCCCTACTGTTTTCCCCCTCTGGCTTTCCTTTTCATACCAGATCTCCGAATACCATACATCTCCTCTATGTATGGGGCAATACCTTCTCCTTTTTTCCCTGCCTGTCCTTCCTTAACACATTACAGCTATCCATGACAGTACTTTATTCATGTGAACTATCCAACCACATCTCCATAATCCCAGTTAATCACAAAACATCAGAATTCCATGATTGTACTAGGACCTCCTATTCTTCCTGTTTATTCCCCATGCTTCTCCCACCAGTATATAAACATGTCAGATATCTAAATGGTAGTCCTATCTTCTCCCATAGAACATTGCTCCCATTATTGCTTCTCCCTACTAGGTTTTTATCCAGGTCCCTGGCTCTTTACTTATCTCTGGGCTCTTGTCTGCACCCCACGGCAAACCTAGTTTTATGAAGACCTCCTCATTATAATAGCAAGTGTGTAAAAAAAAATTAAAAAAAAAAAAAAGTCTTTCCCCTCTTTGTTAGGTGGATGCCACCTGCTGCCAGGCTAGATCCTCTTTACACTCCCCTTAAGCTAATTATTACTGCATCCAACAGTTGTGCAGAACATATACATGGTCACTGCTTGTTTGGTTCTCTGGCTAGTGGCCTCCTATTCATGTATGTTTATGTGTATACATGCCCCGTCCATTTATGCCACCAGTTGAAAGACCAGCTGGCATGATGATCTCCTGATTACAGGTCTAAATTGTAAATGTTGTGGCTGGTTAAATCCTAACAGACTTGTGAGTCTTTGCCATTGTTCTGGTGCTACTTGCCTTTCCACTGCATGGATTCCCAGGTCAGGGTTCTTCTGATTGTTTTGGAGCTGGCCCAGGAAGAAGTTGATAATGTGATCTGTGCTGTTCCAGGTGCTGGCCTATTCCTGTGTTTACAGCTACTATAACCAGGACACTGAGAAGCTGGATATAATGGAACAGCAGACTGAGAACCTGGAGCTACACACTAATGCTTTACAAATCCTTTTGGGTGAGAAGTGTTACTGAGCCAGTGTTTGCTTTATGATGGTGGCTACTGTCCCGGGATGGTGTAAAGAAAGCTATGGCTGCCTGGGCAGAAGGGTTGCATCTATCTATTAAGGGAAGAGTGCCCAGCTATTCACCAGCACCAGCTTTTTATTTTGTTGATCTCAGCCAAGGATTGATTTGGCCTGACTGACTGCTTAGCTTGCGTGACCAGACTGGATGCTATCGAAAGATAATCTGGTTGCAGGCAAGCTATGACATTAGAAAAAGGAAGTCTTCATCATTTCCTCCTCTTCCTCTGACTTTCAGCATAAGAAAACGGGTAAATAAGCCACATAGCTTGCTAAGGCATTGCGTCTGTGGCTTGGTGGGTTGGGACAGTAGATTTGATTGGCACTCTGTCCAGCTTCTGTGGAGGAGTCTCCAGCCTGTTTCCCTTGCAACTTTGTCACTCTGGCTTACGTTGTGTTCCAGAGGAGACCCTGCTGCAGTGCCAAGATCTGGCCTCCTGTGTTCAGCTGCTCAAAGCAGAACATTTCAACACTGGTCTGGAGCTGGTGCGCAGGATCCAGGAAAGGCTTTTAGCAATTCTGCAACACTCTACTCAGGTAACCTCTACTTTTTATCAAAGGCCTGTCCTGCCTTTGACATAATTTCAGTTTAGGGATGTAATGGAGGTTGAGGGTGGGGCACAGGAAGGGAGCTAATTATTATAGTCACAGGCTGTGAACCTCTCAGCTGTGCCACACATTACATGTGTGAGGGGGAATTGACAGCAGGTCAGAAGGTAACACACGGGCTTCTTATACCCTTAGTCCCACCTGCATCTCTGCTTCTCTGACTTTTCTTCTACCCTGACAGGATTTCCGTGTGGGGTTCCAGGCCCGGCCAGGTTCTGATCAGAGGGAAGTGAAGTTGTCAAATGTGCCTAATGTAGCACCTGCTTATAAAGAGTGAGTTTCTTTCTATTGTGTGAAGTGGAAAGGTGTGGGGTGGGGAGTTAGGGTGCTGGAGTTTCTGTTATGTGAGATATAGAAGGGTTAGTGACAGTAGCTATTCCTATACCATACTGGGTTTGATTTAACTGTATCAACTTGGGAGAGTGACTTTGGTGTCACCATAAGCATCTCAATGGAACCCTGGCAGGCAAGATTCTTTGGGTAGATGTGATATCTAGTATCAGACGAACTAAATAGTTGGAAAAAAGTTCTTTGCAAGCTATTGGGCACATACACCCTTCGTCAGTGGAACCTTTGCACTCTGAGCAGCTGTGATTTCAAAGAAAACAAAGGGTTTGAATCCTTAAAAATGAGATGGAGAATAATCCAGAAATGTCATATCATTTTTCAGTATTGGTCACTCTGCATCCCAAATATTGGTGATATTAGAGAGCTAGAGGATGTTCATATCACATCAGCAATGAAGATGCTGAAGAGCCTTGGAAACTCAAGTAAAGGGAGATTGGAAACACCAAGAACTTTATCCTAGGAAAGAGACAAAGAAGAGTTATAAGTGTATAATATAATGAATGGTTTGAAGAGCAACTTGGCTTGTTCTCTCCACTCCTGCAATGTTTCTGGAGCTGGCAGGAGGCGCTGTGGGGGTGGTTGCCAGCGTGTAAGACCCTGCTGCGTCAGCCTCAGCAGCAGGGGCTGCCTTTTCCCCCTGTGAAGTACAAACCAGGGTTGGGAGGGGGTAGACAGTGTAAAGGAACAAGGCACAGGAGGGGAGGTCCTGCCCATTCTGTTCTTAAGTGACACCAGCTAGCTCCCTATCTTTTCTAAATTAGATCTGTCACAGTGATCTTCAGCTGGGGTGCCACAAAATTTGGCAGTTATGGAGTTATTTTTTTTTAACGGTACAGCTCAGCCCTGGTATGATTCCCTCTGGCAGGGAAATGACATATGTTTTGTTTTGGGGAAATGTTATGCATTCAAACACACACGCACACCTTTTTAGGTATAAAAGTGAAGCGTGCTGCCCATTTTAATCCAGAAAAAAGTGTGCCTCAGGCTCCAAAAGTTTGGAAAACTGAGCTAGCAATATCCTCAGATATAGTAATTTATGGCAGTGTGTATTCTGGAAGAGAGATTAAGCTGCATCCTTCAGGGGTAACTGCTAGGGATTAAAAAGCCATAGAATGGAGTTAGCAGAGTGCCACATCTGTGACTGCTTACACCTTTCCACTGAAGTGGTTGTTACTGGTTACTGTCAGCTGAGATACTGCCCTGAGGTTTAAGCCATTCTGACCAATTGCTGTTTCTACCTACTGTCCTGTGAGCCTTCGTAAAACCAAGCTGAGCTTTTGGCTAGTCGGATCTAATGTCTGTGACAGAAGGAAAAGCCAACCAAAGTGAGCCTTTCCATACTTCTCCTAAGGCAAGGTTTCAGTCCTTTTCCAGGAGGCCTGGGCTTTAAATATTTCCAGAACCACAGCGTCAGAGTAAATGACTTGAGGCAGGACTATGCTGCCTCCAGGGTGCTGCCAAAAAAAATAGGGCCTGCCAAATTGCCACCTGTCCCATACACTGCAAACCTAGAAGTGAGGCAGGGAGGGTGCCCTGGGGATGCTTCCTGCCACTGCTCTCAAGAACGCTAAAGATGGATCTCAGTAGTGGCAGCAGGGGATATCCCCAGAACATCCTCATTGCCTCAGTTTTAGGTTAGGAGTGTGAGGCAGGGAACAGCAGGTAAGGCTTCATTTTTAGACAGTAGTTATAGAGGCTGTGTGAATTTATCAGTGACCTGATCAAAGATTTCCTGGAGAGGGAGATGAGACAGGTGCCTGACTGGAGCAGCTCTTTCCTGGAGCATCTCTTTCCCGCGTATGCAGTCACAATCAGCTTAGTCAGGACCTTAGCATCAGTGCTCCATTTTTGAGGGAAAATTGCTACAGTCTTTGACCAATCACTTCTTGTGCCATGGTTGCTACTCTGACTCTAGCTGGGGAATCTGAAGTAACTTCTCTGTGTAGGCAGAGGGGAAAGTTATGAGGTCTGCCACTTTGTCTGGACTGGCCTGCCTGGCTGAGATTTCAGGGCAGGAAACACTTGTTCATGCTGACTTTTTACTGCTTCTGCACAGGCTAAAATTTGATGGGGCCTCTGACTCCCCAGACACAGATGAGGGGGGCAAAGAGGAGGATGAAGATGAGGAATATGTCCCTGAGTGGCATGAAGAATATGATGATGAAGACCTCGATGATGACAATTTTACCTATGATGATGATGAGTCAGAAAATCTAGAGCGTGATTCCTTCTTTGATGATGATGATGATGATGAAGGATTCGACTAGAACTGGGTGCCCATACCCCAAAGCTGAGCTAAACTAAAGTGACACCATATTTCAGCACTGCCCAGCCAGCTCTGACACCCTCCCCTAACCCCTTGCTTTGACTCAAGTCCCATTAGTGTCCTAAAGATGGGCAGGGCCTGTTAGTTGACAGTACAGAGGTTTCCTTTCTGGATTGGTTGCTCAGTGACTCCTGTTTGGCCATGCTTCTTGAGCACAGAAGCCACATGGACCTTACCCACTCCGGCAAGAAGGGGTTCACCACTACCTTTACTGCTGTTTTTGAGGCATCAAGGAGGTATTAGAGCATTTCAGCAGAGCAGCCTAGACAAGCCGTAGTTTTTCATTTAAGATCCCTTGGAGGATGGAGAGGCCCAGTGGGCCATTGTGCAAGAAAAGTACCTTGTACAGAACACCTGTCGCCTTCCCTGTGGCAGTCTGTTCCCACCTGCCCTGTTCCTGTAGTCTAGGCCCAGGCAGGGATGGTGCTGCACTGGGTTAATCAGTTCTTAGCTTCTAGGTTTTCTACCCAACTCAGTAACTGCTCAGTAGTGGCAGCAAGTGGGTTGTCATGGGTACAGTGTTTCCTAAGGGTCCATCCTGCTTCCCCTGTCCCTTGGTGCAGTCTTCTTTCTAGCAGAGTTGTTGAAAATGCATCCCAAGTCTGAAGTTCTTCCTCCCATTACACTGAAATGCAGTGCAGACTGGTGTTAGGGGCTCCCAGCACAGGCAGGTGAGATGAAGACATCTGTGGTGCATTGCCTGGTAGCCTGAGTGACGAAACAATGTAAAGAACAGATGGTTTCCAGAGATGATTCTCAAACCAAATGTCTAAATTTGACCCAAAGTATCCCCTCCAAAACTGCCCCTTGGCTGTAGGTGCCCCCTCGTACTCTGAATGGATATGGCTTTGTCTGTTTCCTTCACAGAGGGGCAAGCTTTCTGTAACTACATTTTGTTCATTGCTGTTGGGGTTGTTGCCTTTTCTCCCATGAAATAGGACCCTGTCCAGAGCCTGGGTTTGCAGGGTTAATGTATATATTGTATTATAATATAATATTATATATATATGCGCAGAAGCTGTTATTGTTCATAGATTATGCTTTATCTTTCTGTAAAGGAAAATTCATGAAAGATGGTGATGATACAATATCTGTTTATTAAAAATGTTTTTCTTTTAGTACTGGCCTCCATGCCATCATTTGGGAGAGATGTGGGTGGCTGCAGGCTCCAGAGATCTCTGTGCACATTAATTAAAAAAAAGACAGTTATTTGGCCAGTGTCATCCAGAGTGAGTTGCAGAGCTTAGGAGAAACCCAAATCTTCTGATGTCCAGTCTTGCCTTATGTGCCCACTCTGCAGTGATACTACCAATGTTTTCCTGTGTTGGGACATACAGGATCAGAATCTCTCTCTCCTCACTGGCCTTTTTAGGAAAGAGATACCTTCTAACTTCCTGTGGGAATCTGCACCTTGATGTGTGTAACATATATGCTTAATCTAGATATGCTAGTTCTTTTTGCTTATGGCTCTAGCTCTCCCTCTGTCTTCTTGGGTCATTGGTTTGCTACCAGCTTTCTCAGTTATGGGCAGGGGCACCTGCTAATTAAAGCAGATGTTCCCAGAATGACCATTTGAATACAAGGCTAGTGATGGGGCTGCCACCTAGCATGCTTGTTGTCTTCCTCCTTAGATGAGTTTTCTGTCAGAATCACCTTTTCCAGCCATGGAAAATTACAAGGATATGAATGACCTGGCTAATATGTGGTCTGAAATCAATCAGTTAAATCCAACAAGGACACATGCAAAGTCCTGCACTTGGGATGGAATAATGGCATGCACAAATACAGACTGAGGAATGACTGCTAGGCTGCAGTACTGCAGAGAAGGACCTGGGAGTTGCAGTGGACCGTAAGCTTAATACGAGCAAACAGTATGCTTTTGTTGCAAAAGAAGTCAACAGCACTCTCTTGCAGATCAAGGACAGTGATTCTTCTCATTTATTCAGTACTGGTGAGGACTTACCTGGAGTAGTGTGTTCATTTTTTGGGCCCTGGACTTCAAGAAAAATGTAGACTGATTGTAGAGTCCAGTGGAGAGCAGCAAAAATGAAAGAACTAGGGTTATTTAGTCTGGAGAACAGAAGACTGAGGGGGGATTTAATAACAGTCTTCAAATACCTGGAGAGTAATTATAAAAAAGATGGGGACAGACTTTTCTGTGACTGCAAGGGACAGGATGAGAAGCAATGGTCTCAAACAGCAGAGAGAAAATGGAGGTTGGAGATTGGGAGGAACTTCTGCCTCTGAGGATAGTCAAGCATTGGATCAGGTTACCTAGACAAGTTGTAGAATCCCATCCCTGGAAATTTTCAAGCACAGGTTAGACACAGGGATGATCTGGTAAGGGACAATCCTGCCTTGAGCAGGGGGCTGAACTAGAGGTCTCTTTTAGCCCACTTTCCTGTGATCCTTACTTGATGTTCCAGCAGAAGTAGTATAGGAAACCCAATGTGGAATGCTATAGGTTTTACAGGTACTAGTGTTGGCTGAGCCATATGCTTAGGCCTCATAAGAATGAATAGAAAGTGCCAGTTGCTAAAACTCTTAGGAAACTTAGAAGTGGCTAAATTGACTCAACACAGCAGTGCCTTAACCTTTTGGTTCAGTATAGTATGTTCCACTTGCCGGATTCAATGGGAATGATACTGAGCTTTGACAGAGTGCTTTTCAAGAGTGCAATAACCACTCCTTAAGTACCTGGGTGGGTTGAGCATTACCCAAAAGGACCAAAGACTTTGTGCATGATACAGAACAAGGTAATATTGCAATGTGCTTGTTTGAAATACTGGTACACACACAATATCTGATTGGTTAACTATGGGGATGTACCCATGTGTGACTTTGTGCGGTTGGGTCCGGTTATGAATGTGATAAGAAGGTAAAATGTATAAAATACCTAATTTTATGCCATGTATCCCTCCATTGACCCCTACTGTCAGCAGTCTGGTGGATGAGTCCAGAGAATGTTTGCAAGAGTATTCCCTACCCTACTTACTCCCATTTCAACAAAAAAGTTAGTGATATTTGTGTCTGCTTAGAGTGGGAAAACATTACTATGATGTAAGGTCTAAGTCCAGTGGACTACCCAGAAGCCAATGCTTCATGAGCCATGGCATTGAGAACAGTACGTCAAGCATGCATGCATTTCTTTCCTCTACCAAAGGCCCAAAAGGTTGACAGACAATACAACTAAAATGTTTTACCTTAACAAAAGGTGGATTCAGATGTAGTTCCTTATGGCAGAAGGCAGCATGACTTTCAAACACCTGCCACTGAAAAATTCTGATCTGAAAAAAACAGAAAATGTTTTGTTCCAGGCAAGAATCACTATCTGGGATCTGTTTCTGTTTCCTTGGGGGTCAGAACTGCTATATATGCCCTCCCCAATCCCACTGATTCCCAAAGTGTGCACAAAGTTGACGTATGAGCAAGCATGGATAACTTAAGTAGTCCTGGGCTAGTTGCAGCAACAGTGACTTCAATTTCTCTAAGTTAAGCCTCCAGTGATTCTAGTCCTCACTGGATAAGACATGATTTTACAGATAGGTCCTGCACCCCAGTCCTCACTGTATCCATCTCATAGCTCAGCTGCAGTGGCTAACATTTTCAGAGATGTTGATGTGCACAGAACATCTTAATTAGCAGTAGGAAGTGCTCCATTACAAACATTTATCTGGAGAAATGGAATAAAAGTTTTAGTTCTGTCATCTCCAGCAACCTATTTCCATACAAACCTCCAGCTAAAGGTTAGAGTTGCTTTGCAGTTCTTACTGTGGTGAAAACACCTCTTACTGAGCTCAATGAAGGTTCATCTGGAAGCTCTTCGCTATTAATCCTTTTGGGCAGGAATTCTTGTTTTCTCACACTTCATCCTATGGATATTTTTAAAGAGATTAATGGTTTACCTGCATGTAAAGGACCCTGGACCCCCTCACAGTTCAAATCTAGGACTGATTTATATGCAATGAGTCAAAGATTCATGCATAACCCATTAACCAACTGTTCTCCTTCATCTGTCTGCTAAGATGTCTTTTTATTTATGATATTAGGCAGAAGAACTACAGGATTTGTAGAACCTTAGTGTATGGTTTTCTACAAATAAATAGTTTCATCATTAAGGTAATCTGAAATTCCTTTTGAAAGCAGTATCTGAATTACACATGAATCAGACGGTTCATCTTCCATTTTTCTGTCCCAAAACCACCCTGTTCTATAGATGAGAGATTACATGTGGTGGATCTTTCCAGAACATTGTAGGTCTACAGGGATAAAGCAAAAGGAGCAATCTAGTTTATGTCAAGGGATTGAGGTGGGGAGCATAGGGTGCAGAGAGGGTGTCAAGCAGTTTCAGTGCAAAGGATTTGGGACTGGCCTACTTTATATATCACGAGCCCTTGGCAAATACCTTCCTGTTTGAATGGTTGCTCATACCACATTGGTGCTTCCTGAGACATTCCCATTTGCAGAGCAGCAGTTTGGTCCTCAGTTTACACTTCTGCTAAATATCTTGGTGTCTAGAGCGGATTCATGTTTTGAGAAGTCAATTCTAAAGTTACAGTTTAGCACAGGGTTACCCAATTTCTGAGCAGGTGGGGGCTGCTTGCAGTACTGTGATGGTTCCCCTTGTCATGGGCATCTCCACACTATATTGAGCCAGTGCCCTGTGCTGTGCTGTGCTGTGCTGTGCTGTGCTGGGGCCCCGGAAGCCCTTGAGTCTCCTTGGCTGTGGGCCACGGGGAGGGAGGCAGGGTAAAAAAAGCAGAAGTTGAAGATGGGTGAGGAAGCCAAGACATTCCAGTAGCAGCACCAACAAGGACACTCCTCCAGAAAGATGGATCGCACGTTTGAAACAGCCACCCAGATACCACATGAATCGCACACTGCTGGTTATGACATGTCACCTCTCCCTCAAACCTATACAGAAAATCCTTAAACAATTGCAACCCATACTAGAAGGAGACCCAATTCTTAAAGCGATCTTCCCAGAACCACCCATCCTAGCCTTCAAGCAAGCGCTGAACCTCAGTAACCTCATCACCAGAAGCAAACTTCTTACAGCCCAGAACACACCGAATGGATCCAGACCATGCCATGACAAGAAATACAAAACCTGCCAACACATCTCTTCCACCCCCACAATTACTACACCCTACAACAGGACCATCAGCATTCCTGGATCTTACAGTTGCACCTCCAGAAATGTAATATATCTCATCCAACACACCAAATGCCCTGATGGAAAATACATAGGAGAGACCAAACAACAACTGCGCACCAGAATGAATGCACACCGGAAATCTATTAAAGATGAGAATATCCGATCACCTGTGGAGGCACATTTCTCACAAGAAAACCACTCTCTCTCCAATCTCTCAGTTCTAATCCTCAAAAGGAATTTACAAAACACTTTTCACAGATGAGCCTATGAACTTCACTTCTTCAATTTCCTAGATACAAAAAATCATGGACTAAATATAGACATTGGATTTATGATACATTATAACCTGCCTGACATCTGACTCCCCAGGTACCTCTCTACTATTTACCAGCTACATTCTCCTCCCCTGCCCAGCCTGTCTCTCACCCATTGACTCCTCAATTTACATCTTCATTGACTGCATATGCATGCATACCAGCTTCTGGCCTTGTTACTATTCATTCCATCTAGGAAGAGCACACACACACTGCAGATGCTTCCTCAGCCTGACAAAGGGTTTTTAAATCTGAAAGTTTGCTAAGAAAAAGTTTTCCAACTATTTAAGTTGGTCTAATAAAAGATATCAGATTCACCCAAAGAACCTTGTCTGCCAGTAGCAGCACCAGGAGCAGGAGAATGATGGAGGGAGCAGCAAAAACCATCAGTCCAAAACTGGGAAGTTGCCATTTTTAATCTGTTTATGTACATGCACATCCCACTTCAGATACCTTCTAAGCAATACTTCATAGGTGGTAGGCAGTTAACTAGCTAAACCAGGACTGTCCAGCTGGTGGTCTGCAGGTCACATGCAGCCTCAAGAGGCTAAGGCCTCAAACTCATTCTTGTGCCAGCAACAGGCTTGGTTGAAGTTTGTGAGTACTCAATTTACCACTTGACCTACAACTTAACTTTTTAGCTGACTTGGTTGTATATGAGTGTTATGTAGCCTACTCAAACACATTAATGTGGCAGGTTCTTTCTGAGAGGCAACTTGGCCCTGTGACATATGACTCCTGTGACTCTTTTGGAGCAATCCCTCTGTACTAACATGAGCAATGTTAGTTAGCAATGAGTGCTCCCTGAGGAAAGCTACCCAGCTGGAGAAACAGCCTCATGTGAGAGGAGTATCCTGCTTCTTACCCAGTAGTAGTGATTCTGTAGTGTGTGGAGGTGACAAGGTTTCATATCTTTTGCTGGGGATAGCAGTGTGGGTTTTACAGTAAACTGTTGTCCAATTGAAGTCCAAACTCTGTCAACCCTGCTTAAAGGTTTGTGGGAGAAATGTGGGGCCAGGGAACACTGATCTTCCCTTTGATCAGTCCAGCCTAATGAGCTGTTTGTACAGTTCAGTAGGTCCCTGAAAAGGTAAGTGGATACATTCCCTTGTGTCTTCAGTGACAGTACCATGCCTGCCTCTGATGGGCAGGAAAAGTGGTTTTATTGCCTGGGAGAATCCCATATTCCAGGGAAATGCTTTGTTTCAAGGTTAGGAACAAGCAGGAGGTCAGGCTCCACAAATAGGAAGTAGATGCCCATGAGCTGGCCTCCAATACAGTACTGGGGCTCAGAATTGCTGCAGAACCTCTGTAGGTACAGTTTGTTCTTTAAGGAGGCCAGCCACCTCTTCAGTACTGCAGAAGACCTCTGCAAAGCTCAGATCTGGGAGCCTTTTGAGCACATGCCACAAGGAAGTTTGTTTTACTCCTTGCCTGTTCAGTTCAGAGACGTTAGAGCCTGATTTCAGTAATGTCCTGGCACTGGGATTTTGGACCAGTTTCTGGTTCCAGAGAGATTGCTTCTGTAGTGCTGGAAAAAAACATAGCCACATGGCCCAGATGCTCTGTGACCTCACTTCTAATATCTGTTAGGACTGGATCTGTTGGTCCAAAACCATTGCATCTCCAGGGCCAGGAATTGGGACTTCTGTGGCTCTGCCCAGAAGCAGTGAGCCACTAACTCCTCTGGCTACTTTCATGCTAGGCCCAGCATTTACTCATGCAGATATTTCATAGCTCCTAGCACCCTGATGAGCACAGCCACAGCTTCTTGCTTGGACCCTACCAGAGGCATAGCACCTCCTCAAAGGGCCTCCTCAACATTGGATCTTAAGACTATTTCCAGAGGACAGATGATTTACAATTTAGCAGCACCATGGGTCATTCATGTTATTGTCAATGTGACCCTTTTAACTTGCACCCCTTAAAACGTCAGCTGGTTCTGGGTATAGATCTTATTAATTGACATCCTCTTCTTCTACCTCTAATTTGCAGGTTCCTTCCTCCCCTGGTTTGAAAGGATTCCTCAGATTCAGGTTCCAGGATGGGAAATCTACCTGTGACTAGCACTTCCTCATCCTCGGATGCAGGGGCAGATTGAGATTCACTTGGGCCTGGCCTCCCCACCCTCGCCCCCCACCACAGCCCGGGGCCCCACCAACCCGCATCCTGCCCTGCAGCTGTGGGCTCTGTCCCCAGCTCACACAGCAGAAGCAGTGGCCATAACGGGATGCACTGCCCCCTGGGCCTGAGGCAGGAGCCATGGCCACCCCCGCCCACAGATTCACACTAGAGCCAGCACCAGGGTGTAGAGCCACTGCCTGCCAGGTGCATGTGGCACGGACATAGCTCTGGGAGCAGCTCTTTGCCCCACCACAGCTCAGTCTGGCAGCAGCAATGCCCAGCAAGTGGCATCTGGCAGCCATGGCTGTGTCTCACATGCCCAGCTCAGCCCAGCCACCGGTTTCATCCACACCTAGGCAGGGGCCCCTGGGCCTAAGCCCAGCTGGCCTGTGTGTTAATTCACCTAGGCCTAGATGAGGTGGTTGTCCCTTCTCTACAATATGTATGTGTAACAGGATTGTTCCTCTAGGGGTGGCTGTGTCACCCCCTGGTGGCCACACAGCTCCTGATCTACTCAGACTCCCTGAATACCTTTTCTTTTCTCTTGCTTGCCACACCTTGATGTCATCAGCTAAGGTATAAAAAAGGAGGCTTCCCCTGAGCCCCAGGTTATGCCTGTGCCCTTGTTTCAGATAGTTCACTCCTCTTGGACCCTGCAGTTACTGGTCACACCTCTTGAGAGGTAAGAGAGACCTCCAGGCCCATGCAGACCTTAAGTTCTCTTTGTGGCCTTCTTCTACCCCTTTAGCCACATCCATGCCTGGCAAATGTTACCCATTATCACCTCATTAGGCCATTTCAAGACCAACATGACCTTGTTGGCATGTCTCCTTTCCAGCTTTGGCCCCTTTAATATATCTGGGTGCCTCCTAGATGAGGTCCATTATGTTAAACCTAGCTTCTGTGCCCCAGACCTGAACTTCCCACCTTGGGCACTGGGCCCCTGGCCCTTGTCTCTGTCCCTCTTGGGCTACAACAGCTTGTATCCTTCTCTGGCAGGCCCAAGGCTAATGCCTCCCTGACACCTTAGAACCTCTGGTCCTGCCAGCACCTTGAGTCTGACCCCTGGCAGGGCTTAAAGTAACCACATGCCCCTTGGCCACCAATGGGACCTCCACATCTTTTTTTTTAGTCCCACCTGGTCCACCAGTTTAAACCACAAACTGAAGTATAAGCCTTCTGGCTGTAATAACATTCTATACTCACTGGGTATGCCAAACTCTATCCTATGTCCTGACTCTCTGCAAGCCTTCTCCTCTTTGCCTGTAGTCCCCATGGCAACAGTTTCCCTTCTTTTACGGCTGCCACAGGTCTGCAGAGCTCTTCACCCTTCAGTCTCTAGGGGCAGACTGCCCTCTTGGCTCAGGCTTTGGGCTTATATTCCTCCCAGGCTGTGTACCATTCTGATCAGGTGACCTATTAGCTGCTCTGATCACAGGGCTATTTATTGACCCCAGCCTTGCTGTGTCTGTCTGGTTCACAAATATTCTTCCCTTAAAGGGCCCCTTCCCTTTCGCCATAACAGGGTTAGAATTCCATGTTACAGATGGATGACTTGAGGAGTTTCTAGCACCTAATGAGAAGGATTGCTCAGATGCTACATATTCCCTTTGAGGAGTCTGGTGAGTTGTCACATGGACTGGTAGATATACTGCAGCAGACTGTTCTCAGCCTGTACACAAAAGCCTCATTTATAAGGAGGGTACCTTGACTAAGTAATTCTGGACAACACTTATTTGTTCCATGCCAACTGCTGGGAGTGTGGACAAGTGGTATCAGGTTGCTTTGCAGAAGTGAGTGCTTTTATTCACTCCCCCCCGCAATGCTACTGTGGTGAATGAGAAAGAATTTAGTTCATTCTGCTCTGAAGGATAGGGAGTCCAAGAGGTTCAACTTTCTGGTAAGGAAATCATACTCTCCTGTTAGTCTTCAAGTTAGGGTAGTTAGTGCACAGGGCCTGACTGCATGATACAACTTTTGTATAGATGAGTACCTTCCAGCCTTTTCTAACAACTTGCTAACTTGAAAGCAAGGACTTTTTCATGATATCTTTTATTGGACCAGCTATACATTT
Organism: Alligator sinensis; assembly: GCF_000455745.1. NCBI lineage: Eukaryota > Metazoa > Chordata > Crocodylia > Alligatoridae > Alligator > Alligator sinensis. The sequence goes on from NW_005842890.1 coordinate 551,909, forward strand.
GGGAGAGATTTTAGACAAGCTTTCAGGCAGAAGGAACCCATCTTCAGCTCTTGGAAAGCAGCAGACACAGCATGAGCCTGTATAAAATTCCATATGTAAATAAAAATAAACTGTCTTCTTAAAGGAATAGAGAAGGGCTACAAAACAGGAGCAAAGAGACTCTTATAAGGAATAGCTAAAAGATAATTGAAATGCAGTAGAAAAGATAGCTGGATTCATGGAAGATCAAGAGGGATGAGGATTGTTATCACCTGTGGAGTGCAGAATTATTAGCAGAGACCTCAGGTAGATTGGAATGAGCCATAACATTTGACCTCATGATTTATAATCAGTTGTCTGCGTTTTTAGTGTTCTATAAAGTTGGTCAAATAAAAGATACCATTACCTCTCACATGTTTCTTGGACCATCACAGCTACAGCATCATTCCAATATTACCACAACTTGAAGAATGCTTTTATGGCCCTCATCTCTGAAAAGTAGTCAGCACCCCCCTGCAGTCTGGTGCAGTAGATACTGTTTTAATGGGATCCCACCTCTAAGAGCATCTGTGGTGCTCCCCAGTGATTACATTAATCATGCTCTCCCC
>NW_005842890.1:552526-554866 GCF_000455745.1 Alligator sinensis
GGCTTTCCAGTGTATCCACCCTGTCCTTGCCAGCCATGTTTTGAGAATATTAAAACTTACAAGGCTGCCCCCAGAAGCAAGAGTGAGTCATGAAGTGCTTTGCTGTGCCCTGCTGATCATCAGGCTGCCTTGGTTTCATCCAATCTTTCAGGGCAACTGCCTGAGTATGGCATCACACTTCCCCTGGCCTCAGGCAGCTCCCTTTCCTAGTCTTTCTCTATCTCCTACTGCTCTGGGTAAGAGCAATCTAGAAAGTGCTCCTTCCACTGTACATTGATGGTGGAGCTGTCTTTAAAGAGTTTTATTTCACCTCGGGCATCTGAGGGATGGCTCTGTGTGTGCTTGGGCCATAGATAAATTTGGCTGCACCAAAGAAGCGTGTCATGGCTGTCGGCGGACTATTGAATCTCCTTTGTTTTGTCCCCAAACTACTTGTTCTTTCTCTGTTGAATTTTCCTCTGGGTCTTGGCTTTGTCACAACCCAATGATTTTAGTGCCTCGGCACGATGGAATTTTCCCGTCACATGAGAGCCTCTGTGCACAGCAAAAGTTTTCTGCTGTACCAGAAAACTCCAGTGCAAGAGAGTTCCCGCCATTCGTATGCAAATTTGTGTCCCACTATTGGCCAGTTCTAAATTATTCCTACGTGGCGGCTAGAGATTGGGTTGTTATGCGGATAAAATTCTGTGCGACTTCCGCCCAAGTCGAATTCTGTGCGACTTCCGCCCAAGTCGGAGAACTTTGAGCACGCTGCAGAGTGCCTTTGAAGATTCCTGACTTGTGGCTGAGCCGGTCGATAGCCTGATCACCTATCGATCCTTCTCCCCGTTGCCGAGCGCCATCCCTCGACATACCCTTTCCCTGCCGGCCTGATTCGTGTACAGATTCACTGGCCTCAGCCTTGCCAGCTGGAGCAACTCGTGTAGTTGTTTAAGCGACCGGACCACCTGCATCGTGGCTACTAGCGGCGTAAGTAAAGTTTTTGCAACCAATACACTTTGTCTGCCTCTCCATTCACCAGCCCGCCCAACGACCGAGTAATTTCTAAATCACCTCAAGTCGGCTCCAGCTGTCTGAGACAGGCTTTAATGTGGCAATAATGTCTTGTTTTTGTTTGGAGTTGATGTGATTCTACCCAGCCTTGCATGCTCTCCTTTTAATGTCAGTGATAGCTAGGATTTCCCCATCATTCTCATGAAACAGTCCTGATATTTCTTTATGGAGAAGCCTAGAGAGTCTTTGAATGCTTCATGGATGCTTTTCTTGAGACTCTCCCAGTGAAAAGTGGTGTCAAGATCATAAGGAAAGTTGGAGAGTTTCTCAGTGAGGCACTGCTGGAGACTTTTAGCAGGCACTTTTAAGCACTGGATAGTGAAGTTCTTCCCTGGTTGTTTGTTTTGCTTATGCTGTTTTGGGGCAATACCAATGGACATGATGAAACATATCAAACACTGACTGTCCGGCAGTCATCTTCACTGGCCATAGCTCTGATGATATAGACATTGTTATGGTTCCCAACACAAAGTATAATGTAGTTAATTATATGCCAGTGTTTTGAGTGGAAGCGCATCCATGATTCCATTTGTTGCTTTGGTGGAATAAGGTGTTTGTGATGATGAGGTCTGTGGCAGAAAGCCACCTTTGTCTCTCCCCAAAGTCTCTGCTCTGTGACAATTTGATAAGGATGGGCCCAGCAGAGAGACACATCCTTACCCTTCCTTACCCTATCTCTCTAGGTAACCTGAGCTGGATACATTCCTGAGGGAGGGGGGAAACCTGCTCCCTCTGCCTATGTGACTAGTATCACATACCTGAGTGAGGGGCTTCCTTCCTGGTGGGCTAGAGTCTGCCCAGCAACTAGTGATGTATTTCAAATTGGTTGGCTGACAGCCAACAGGTGCTGACCTCCATTGGACCAGGTAAATGAGGTCACAAGAGCTATATAAGTTTAGGACTGCCCAGGAGGAAGGGGGCAGCAGCCATGAGGGATACTCAGGAACAAAGAAGAGCTGTACCATCTGAAACTTGTTCTCTCTCTCAAAACTCATGTTCAAGGAACTGCTTGCCTCCAGAGAAAATCTCCAACAGCCTCTGGATGATACTTGTTGTCATTACCCAATGACTGCGTGCGCTTCGGCACTGCAGAATTATTTCCGCCACATGGAGCTTTCTTTGCACGGTGCAATTCTCAGCTGCAGAGAGAAAACCCCGGTGCAAAGGAGTTCCCGCCGCTCGCATGCAAATTTGTGTCCCATTATTGGCTGTTTCTAAATTATTCCCATGTGGCGGCTAGCGATTGGCTTGCTAGCCGTATAAGAGGCTTGAGCAGTTTCCGCCCAA
>NW_005842890.1:555651-556198 GCF_000455745.1 Alligator sinensis
GCAGGCGCGGTAAACCCGACCCTCACCCAGGAGTGTGCCCGTTGCCTAAGATGTGCTCGGGAGAGTGAAGAACTGGTGCCAATCGACCGGTTCGCCCCCTTTATGATGGTGTCTAAATTGAGGGGTTGCGAGCGTCTATCTGAGCTCCGTGAAGATCTGGAGACGGAGGGACGCGCCGCAGATGACAGGGTGGCCCCGAAGTACAACAAGGGGAGAATGTTAACTGCAACATTTCGTATTATAACTGATTTGATGCAAAAAAATGCAAGTTTAAGAGCCCAGCTGCATATGGCCGTTCAAGCGGTCAAAGAAGCGGCTGCAAAAGAAAATCTTGAGACGCCACGCCAAGATGGCGCCGACCAGGAGAGATACTGCGTGGAAGAACCGGAAGAGAAGGGGTGGAGCTTCGGGGGAGCACGCGAGAGTTCGGCCAGCAGCCCCGCCCACTGACGCGGCGTCGCTTCCGGCGACCACGCCTTCTTGTCGACGGAAGGGAGAATCGAGCGGACGAGTGCATCTGCCCCTCCTGCCTGAAACAATCACAGCA
>NW_005842890.1:557363-559535 GCF_000455745.1 Alligator sinensis
GAGAATTCCGGGAGAAATCTGAGAGAATTCCGGCAAGGAGTCCACGATTACCTCGTGGATTTCTACGTAAATCTCGGACCGAATGGTGGTTTGATCAGCCATCAAGAATCTCTCCCCGTCACCGGACGATCCTTGACGTACCCCTGCCCTGCACGCTCGTTGAGAGTCACAGCTCGGACTCTGGTATCGGTTCAGAGAGCTCTCATCGTGTTTGTTTTGCGGAGCCTAGCAAACTTCGCTCGTGTGTCTTCGGTGGAGCCTAGCAAACTCCACTTGTGTTTGTCTGTAACTGCAACTCAAGCAAGTTTTCCTGCCTGCACCGCGACCATCTACGGTGTAAGTACAGTAATCTTTAATCAACCTCCATGTGTCAGTGCCTAATTCTAGTTCACCATGCCAACTTCCCCGGCCCATGTGCCCGGGCTGCTGGCCACAGCCCCTCAGCACCGACACTTGTGAGTAAGCTATCTGAGATCTAACTAGATATATAGCTTGCAGTAACTCAGGTGCGAGATCAAAGGCTACCCCAGCCACAGGAGTTTGCTGTATGGGATTTCTCTGATATTGCTTTACCCTGTACCCTATTCTAACCCTACCCCTTGTAACCAATAAATTTCTCCTTTGTACCTAGCATGGGAGACTTATTGGGAGTGGGTCTAAATTATGCCTTGGGGTCCCCTTGGTTCAGCGGACTAAGGGAGACTATCCTTTTTGGCCCCCGACTTGAGGAAGTGCCCCAAGTTCTTGTATTGGGTCGGGTACCTATAGGACTATTAGGCCTGTGTTTCCCTAAGGACACGGGCCCCAGACAGTCCCTTCTCGGGGTGGTGGCCGCACATGTTACCCCTGGACTCTGTGGTGGGGCTTGAAAGGGGGTCTGCCAGGGCTTAGGCGCCCCTGGAGAGACACATGGAGTCCAGAAGGTGGACGGGCCTGGTGAGGTGGGAGGCTCAATGCAGTCTGTCCCCCTACTGGCCTGCCACAAGTTCATGTTCTGAACAATTGCTCAGGAGAAGAATTCCATTTAAACTGTCTTTTCCAACCCTTCCTTTCCAAGTGTTCTTTTCCATAGCTCAGAGTCTTTGCTCACTCTAGCATTGAAATCTCTAAGAAATATCTTATCTTATTTGACAGGATTTGGTCAAGTTTACACTAAACTTATTTTGTTTCATTATCTGCATCAAGGGTCTGATGACTACTGCATATTAACTGTTGGTCAGTTGAAGATGAAAGATCATGAGTCACTTGTAGATTCCAACTAGAAATTCCAGCATCTGAGTAACAATCTTGGTCTTGATACCAAAACCAATGGTGTGGACATGCCTTTTTCAGCTTTTCCTTTCTGTCACAGGGCACTAAGGTTCCTACTCCTTTAAGGGCAGAAACTGCCTACAGACAGGGCCCTAGCAGTGCAGGTTACTATGGCAGCAGGCTAATGAGGGAATTAGTTTGCACCTGTACCCAGTCAGCTGACTGGAAGAAGGCAGGGTCCTGGGTACATATCAACCCTAGGGCTGGGACCAGAGAGTGAGTTCTCTGGCAGCAGCCAAGAGGGAAGGAGCTCTCATAGAGGAAGCTAACTAGAGATGCTTGACTGCCTGTTCTGCTTCTGGTAGGATTGTAACCTGGGCGGTACTCCAAAAGGTACCCCCTCTCCAATTGAAGGGATCAAAGCAGGTGCACAAGTGCTGTGGGAGGTGTAGGGACTCTCCTCCCCCTATAGAGCAGAGCCAGACCACCACTGGGGACTTAACCGTATACCTTTTAATGAGGGAACAATACTGGGGACATAACAGGCATAATCAGGAGGTATAGTGGACACTACAATGCCCTGAGGGGGCAGGATTCAAAAACGATTAGACACTTACAATCATTGACAAAAGACAGGGTTAACAAAATATAAAACACAAACAGAGCAAACAATACTGGTTGGAGAAATATAAAAAAAGTGCAAAATACAAAATGCCAAAGGACAAGGAAATATAGGGCCTAGGTACCTGGAAGGGGAGAAAGGGGGAAAACACAATGGCCCCTTTCCACTGAGAGAAGGAATTTCTCCTTGTTAGCTCACTCACCCCAAACCACCAAAACTGGGACTTGAACTCATCTCCCATGTGGCAGGCAGAAACGCTGCCACACAACCACCAGTGCTGGTACTGCTCCAAGCTGCCA
>NW_005842890.1:559854-563649 GCF_000455745.1 Alligator sinensis
GTGCTGCCCCTTTTATCCCCCTCCAGGTGACCCAAGGGGCCAATCAGGGGACATGAGGGGTGAGTCTCTGGGGCCTGATTGGTGAGGAAAGGGAATCCCAAGTCCTCCAATCATCTTTTGCCCTTTCAAATCCCCTGGGCTAGGTCACTGCCAGCCAGCCCGTCACAGGATTAAGGGGCTATAGGAGCTCATAGGTACTGGTGGGGCAGGAGGCCCAGTAAATTGAGAGAGAAGCTTGTCTTCTAAAAGGGGTTAGTGTGTGGACCCTATGTTATGATTGTGTTGTAGCCCAGGGGCTTATGCTTTTTGTTGTTATTTACAGTGGTGGACTGGACTGAGGCTATTGTGGGAGGAGGAGGCCTCATTAGGGTACACTACAGTGTGGAGACCCCAGCACCAGAGGGTGCAGTGATAGAGGGAGAGCAGACCCCAGTGATAGAGAGGGTGCAGTGACAGGGGAAAAGCAGACCCCACTGCCAGAGGGCACGGTGATAGTGGGAGAGCAGACCCCAGCACCAGAGGGCGCAGTGACAAGGGGGTGAGAAGACCCCAGCACCAGAGAGGGTGCAGTGACAGGGGGAGAGCAGACCCCAGTGCCAGAGGGCATAGTTACTGTGGACAGACAAAGCTGAGGCCTCAACACAAGAAGACAACATCTGCATAACATCTGTGAGGCACAGGGCACGATAAAGGGGTGGTTTTGGAGTCACGCATGTAGCCCATAAGGGTCGGGGGTATCGTAAGGCACCTCCCCAGTGTGGGACCCAATAAAGGGACCCAATCCTACAGAGTTTAGGGGAGCCTGTCATGACTGTGACTGAGCAGCAACTGAAGTGCAGCCTCCCACTCCATCATTTATATCAGCAAGACATGGCAGGAAAGGTTAGTAGACGCCTGTAAGGCAGAGCTGGCATGGTTACGGTACCCTAGGGACATCACAGCCATCCCAGGGGTGGCCATATCATGACACTTTCTAAAAAAGGTGTAGCCACCTGCATGCTGTTTGATCTGCCCCTCTCCTGTGTACGTGGTCTCACTAAGTACAGCAATGTCAATATCAAACTGTGACAGTTCTCTGGCCCTGAGTACTGTACTTCGCTTCAGTTGCTCACTGTTAGGGTTGTTCATCAGAGTGTGGTTGTTCCAGGTTGTGAACTTCATTACTTGATTTGGACTGCAGTTAGAGTGATCCCATTGTACGCAGTTTTCCAGTTGCATGAAATGAGACAGACCATGTTAGGGCACCTTTTCTAGCATCTGACTCATTAGGGGTGAGCAGAGTGGATCCTAGATAGGTCTTCTCAGTCATGATTGCTGCTGCTGGATTGCATACCTATCTCAGTTCCAAGTACAAAATGATCATCATACAATCATGACCTCCATGTAGCTCTATGACTAGGGGCTTCCGGTAGCCAGGGGTGGGCAATTATTTTGGGTGGAGGGCTGCTTAATGAGATTGGTGAACTGTTGAGGGTTGCATGGGTAGCAATGCCTTTTGACAGGTGCCCCGCTCCTTGGCTGCCACCTTGGGTCCGGCAGCCCCACCCCTGCCCCCTGTACTTTGCTGCTAGAAGTCCCTCCCTTTACCCTTCAGAAATACTCCTTTTAGGAGAGGGGAGTTGCCATCTTAGAACCAGTAAAAAACAAGTCATACACTAAAAGTCAAACACCTACTATAACATATTTTAATTTTATTACAAAAAATATTTTGTCATGATTTGTGTTTGTGTACTGTATATAGAGGTGACTGCATAATAACTCAAAACTAAATTCTTAGTCTTCTATTCTGTGGGGGATTGCGTTTGAGTGTGTGTGTGGTGGGGGTGTGTATACAGTGGGCGTGGGTGTGGTGTGTATGGGCCTGTGTGTGAGTGTGTATGTATGGTGTGGGGGGCATGGGGGTTTTTAGGGTGGGGGCTGTGTGTGTGTGGAGGAGCGTGTGGGGAGTTTGAAAGGGGGCTGTGTGTGGGGGGCATAGGGTATGTTGGGCTGTGTGGCATTTGTCATGTGTGGGATGTAGGTGCATGGCTCTGGAACACACTGTCCTCTCCTGTAGTCAACACAGGCAACAAGGGGGGGGGGTGTACCTATGTGTGTAGTTTGTGGGGTGGGGGGGGTGTGGGGACACCCTGTGCACTCCCCATGGCACAACAGCAGGCAAGGGCGCTGATGCCTGGCTCTGGCCAGCACTGCACCTCTCAGCGAGGAGTGCAGCCCCCACCAGGCCATTTGTTTCTCCAGTATCCTCTGTACTCACGGGGCACAGGAAAGAAGCCCCACGGGGCGGGGGCACCCCACGTTTCCCCAGGTGCTGGAGCCAGCCACTTTTCCCGCCCGTGTCTGCTCCAGCACCTGGGGCTTCCCTCCTGTGCCCTGTGAGTGCGGGGAACACTGGGGAAACAAATGGCCCAGCGGGGGCTGCACTTCTTACAGAGCTGGCTAGAGCCAGGAGCCAGGCCCTAGCAGAGTCTCCCCCGCTGCCCCCGCTGCCTGCCAGGGCTGTGCACCATGGGAGTTGTGTGTGTGGGGGGTCCCCATACCCTTCCGCCTTCACACCCATACCCTGCCTGTCCAAGCTCTGCTCTGCTGCTGCCCCCCTGGGCACAGGCTCCACACTACAGCCAGGCCCACACTACAGCTCAGCCCCACACTCTGTGCTCCCGCCCAGGTGCAGCTCCGCCCTTGCCCCCAGCTTCCCTACCTGCTGCCCAGAGGGAGCTGGGTGCCTGGAAAGCCTGCAGCAGCAGCCCCACCCTATGCTAGTGGGGTCAGCCCTTCTGCCCATGAGGGTGGGAGTGAGTATATGTTGGGGGTGGGTGTAGACACCTTGCTCCCACTCTTGCGGGTGGAAGGGCTGGGCAGGGCACAATTTGCTGGGGAGCTCCACCCGCCAGATAAAATGGATCTGACCTATGGACCATATTTTGCCCACCCTTGCAGTAATCACTAACAACTGCCCCTGTCACCAGCTTGCCCATTGCCATAGGACTTGCTATTGAAGGAAGATGCCTGCACGTCTTTTTTGAACTTGGGGTTGCCATTGTGCATCAGCAACCACATGTTCTTTGTGGGAAGGAAACCTTAATCTGATAGAAAGGAAAATGTAGATGACTGGAGGTTTCTATTCCCCTGTAGTTTTCATCAACCTTTGCAACTTTTGTGGAGTATTCTTTCTCCATCCTCTTCCTCCACTGTTGAGGAATTTTATCTTTATTTTTGGATTGCTATTAGTCTGGAAATCTCAGTCTCCACCATACTGCCGTAGGTGACCCTACCAGGAATATAAAACTCAAGACAACATTTGCTCTTGAGGTCATTGGTAGGATTCAAGCTTCTTTACCACATTAAATTTGCAGTCCTTGGAAGAAGCATGCTCCCCACTCCAAATGCCGTTTCCCTGTCCTTCTTCAGGGACACTTCTTACTAGACTTAAGAGTGCTTGATGAAGCCCCTTTCATCCCAGGCAGAAAGAGGTCTACAATAGGGCTGTGTGAGGCTTTGGACCACCCTTTGGTTCTGGAGCTGCTTTGGACACTTTGGCGTCTGAAGCAGCATGCCTGGAGCGAAGCGCTGGCTTATTCAGGCTTTCCGAAGCAGTTCGGAGTCTCCAAAGTGCTTTGGAAAAGCTTCGGACAAACTTCAGAGGCTAAAAGTGAAAGTTAGAAGAGGGAGGGGGAATGGGGGAGGGAGGGAGAGTAGGGGGTGGAAGACTGATATGTGTAGGTGGCCAGTGAGAAGGATTTCTCTTTGGCTGCCTTTCCAATGACAGTGTCTGGGGGGAGGGACCTAGAAACA